>NC_142354.1:6911666-7073333 GCF_059441175.1 Urocampus carinirostris | reverse complement strand
AAGTATAGTAGTGTTTGTGCGTGGGTATGACCATATGAGATTATAGTTGTTCATGTGTAAGAGTATGATGTTTATTGTGAGAGCGAGTATGACACACTTCTCAAAGGACCACCAATATCGCCAGCTACGCATATTTTAAAATACACACATGCAAAGCCACGCACACGCACTAACACACACATCCTGCAAGTGGAACAACACGCCGGGGGAAGTTTCATTCATTGAGCTTGCACATGTTTGCTCTCATTCGCCCGCTGTTGTGTCAAGCGTTGCTGTTTTCACAAGCACTTGTCACATACACACACACGATACTGTGTAGAACCCGCATCAAACTGGTAGCTCGCGGGTCAAGGACGGCCCGCCGTATCATTTTAATTGGCTCACGAGAGAAACACAGGAGAAGCATTTTCTGCATCTGTCAAACAACGACTTGCAGTTTTGAATCTGTCCACTGGATGTTGCCAAAGCCAGGCACCACTGTTGATGTATTTGCTGACTACCATTCATCAACCAGAGAACATTGAGAAAACCTACCTCGAAGTTATTTTATTTTAAAATTAAAGTCACGGGGTTTTTTCTTGGGGTTTGGGTAATGTTTAGACTGGGGCAGACCTTTACGTTCTATCACAATTTTTTTACTTCTCTGAAAAATTGAAAAAAATAACTTTCCAATCAGTTGATACACACTTCTGGAAATTACATTTTGGTAAAGGGAAAAAAAGTATTGAAGGGAAAAAATCCCTCAATAATACTTTTATAATCAAATCTTACACCTCTGAATCCTAATTTTATTCGGAACCTCCAAAAAGACCCCCAGCCCTCCAGCTAAGGCACACCATGTGCCCCCAGAGCTGAAATAAGTTGGACGCCCCTGCTGTATATGACGGGTGAAAACACGTTGACTTCATGTTGGTCTAGCATTGCAAGAACCCAGTCACTTTGAACATATTCTTGCAGTTCAGAGATGAAAGGGACATGTGATATTTTGGCAAGTATAATATTAGTTACCATTGCAATGCAGATGACAAACAAAAAGTATCTGACATTGAAGAAAGTTGCCTTACTACCTTACTGAGATATTAAGATGGATTCCACTTAATTGTTTTGTTTTCACCCTGAATAAACTAAGATGATGATTATTGGTCCTTGTACATGTTGTGACTTGATCATAAACACTGCTCTGAACCTTGACATATGTAATATCACACAGAGGGACTCGATCAAAAATGTAAGTGTCATATTTCACCCCAATCTGTCGTTCCAGTTATACGTAAATAATATGAGCAGAACAGTTTTTTTCCATATTTGCAACATTGTGAAGATACACCCATTGCAGTCCCGAACTGATGTTGATATTATACAGTGCATCCGGAAAGTATTCACAGCGCTTCACTTTTTCCACATTTTGTTATGCTACAGCCTCATTCCAAATTTTATTAATTTAATCTCTTATCTCAAAATTCTACACAAAATACTCCATTATGACAATGTGAAAAAGTTTTTTTTTTACTTTTTTAGAATTTATTAAAAATAGAAAACTAAGAAATCACATTTACATGAGTATTCACAGCCTTTGCAACACTCATTTTTGGAGACTCAAAGTGACTATAACGCACTTCATTACTCTTTATAAGAAGAAAAGAAGGAAAAGAAAAAGAAAAGAAAAAAGAAAGAAAAGAAAAATAGGACTTAAAGGGGAAAAAACGAAAGAAAAATGAATAAAAAGAGAAAAATACAAAAATGAAAAGAAATAATAAATACAATTGCATTTTTCTTCATTTTTGTCTTTTTCTGTTTATTTTCTTTCTTTCCTTTCTTTCCTCCATTTTACTTTTTTGTTACCCCATATCCCTTCTTTCTATTCCCGTTTTTCTTTGTTGCTTCTTTTTTTATTTTTTTCTGCCCTATTTTTCATTCCATTTAAAAAATATATTTTTCCTCTTTTTTGTCTTTCTTTCAGAAAGGCTGGGTAAAAATTGAAAGAAAAATGGTGGTTTTTGTTCACTTTCAGTCTCTATAGTTTTCCTTGGCCTCATTTTTGGTTGCCCTACACATTACGCAAAACCCGTCAACCTCCATGCCCGTACAAACTGTCGTATTTTCCCGTACAAAATACAAAATAATCGTACACCATAATTTTTTTCGGCATGATGCATGATGGGAAATCCCCAGGCGGCAGACGCATGCGATTGACAAATTTGCGTTTTTCCGTACGGATTGCCTTGTACATCGTACTCGTCTTAAAATGCATAAAAAATTTACTTTGTACGGCAAAACCGTACAGGTTGACAGGTATCCATTACAGCGACATCTAGTGGACAAATACAAAACATAAATCGGAAAGTTTTTATCAGCGCTGTTTTTGGGAAAAACCCAACCTCAGCCGGATCCTAGCTTCAGCTGCCCCCAACTCAATTGAGTTTGAGACCCCTGGTTTATATCTACTTTATAATGAAACTCCACATAACACACCTTTAACACTCAAAAAACTAACAAAGCACTCAGAGCAATTTGGGCGAAACTATACATAGAGCGTGCACACTCCTCCCACTACGTCGTTTGCAGTATTTTGTGACATTTTTTCCAAATAAAGGACAAAAATGGCTGTCAGAATGAGCCTCAATACTCTTAAGTAATTGCAGGAGGGAGAAAAAATGTAAGCGGTATATTTTTATTGATACGGGAAACAGGCCAGACATTGTTATTATTTCATACAAAACTCAATTCCAATGAAGTTGGGAAAGTGTGTTAATTGCAAATAAAAATTGATCCAAGTAAATTGCAAATTCTTTTCAACCCATATTTAAATGAATGCACAGCAAAGACAACATATTTATTGTCTTCACTCATAAACTTTATTGTTTTGGGAGAAAATCATCAACTCTGTAATTTGATGACAGCAACACGTGCCAAAATAGTTGGGACAGGTGTCAATAACTACTCAGAAAGTGGATGAATGGAAATCAACCAACTATTTGCAGGTGAACAGATGAATTAGCAACCGGTGAGAGTTGTTACTGGGTATAAAAAAGGGAGACCCGAACAAGCTAAGTCATTCACATGCAAGGATGGGGCGAGGTTCACCTCTTTGTGAACAACTGCGTGAGCAAATTGTTGAACAGTTTAAAAACAACATTCCTCAAAGTACAATTGCAAGGAATTTAGGGATATCATCATCTACAGTCCATAATATTGTGAAAAGGTTCAGGGAATCTGGAGAAATCACTGTGCGTAAACGGCATGGCCGTAAACCATTATTGAATGCCCGTGACCTCCGAGCCCTCAAGCGGTACTGCATTAAGAACCGACATCAATGTGTAAAGGACATCACCACATGGGCTCAGGAACACTTTGGAAAACCACTGTCAGTCAATACAGTTCGACGCTATATCCGTAAGTGTGGGTTAAAACTTTATGTTGCAAAGTGTAAGCCATTCATCAACAACATCCAGAAACGCCGCAGGGTTCTCTGGGCCCGAGCCCATCTAAAATGGACTGATACAAAGTGGAAAAGTGTTCTGTGGTCTGATGAGTCAGTTTTCCAAATTGTGTTTGGAAATTGTGGACGTCGTGTCCTCCGGTCCAAAGAAGAACAGAACCACCCAGACTGTTATGCACGCAAAGTGCAAAAGCCAGCATCTGTGATGGTATGGGGGTGCATGAGTGGCCAAGGAATGGGTAACCTGCACATCTGTGAAGGCACCATTAATGCAGAAAAGTACATTCAGGTTTTGGAACAAAGTATGTTGCCATCCAAACAGAATCTTTACCATGGGCGCCCTTGCTTCTTCCAGCAGGATAATGCCAAGCCACACACTGCACGTCTCACGACAGCGTGGCTTCGTAGTAAGAGGGTGCGGGTGCTTGACTGGCCTGCCTGCAGTCCTGACCTGTCTCCCATTGAAAATGTGTGGCGCATTATAAAGCGCAGAATAAGACAAAGGAGACCCCGGACTGTTGAACAGCTGAAGCTGTACATAAAGCAAGAATGGGAAAGGATTCCACTATCAACGATTCAACAACTAGTCTCCTCACTTCCTAAACGTTTATTGAGTGTTATTAAAAGGAAAGGTGATGTAACACAATGGTGAAGAAGCCCCTTTCCCAACTACTTTGGCACTTGTTGCAATTATAAAATTCTAAGTTTATCATTATTTGCTTATTGAAATAAAGTTTATGAGTTTGAACATGGATAATCTTGTCTTTGTGGTGTATTCATTTAAATATGGGTTAGAAAAGGTTTGCAAGTCATTCTATTCTAATTTTACTGACATTTTAAACTTTTTCCCAACTTCAATGGAATTGACTTTTGTACATTTGATCATATCATCAAACGTCACATCGTGAAATCGAATGAGTATTTACTTTTTTCTGAAGAGCGTGTTTGGCCGTTTTGTTGTCTTTTGTCCTCAAATATATGGTGTGGCTCCCTGGAAAAAATATTATTGTTTTTATGGCTCTTATGGTCAAAAAGGTTCCCGACTCCTGTTCTAGAGTGCTAGTACTTTGAATTCCGAAAACTTAAATGCTTGGAAAGCATAACCACAAGTATGAGAAAGAAATTCCTTACAACCCTTGAAAAACGTTTCATGGACTTATGAGCGATACCAAAGCCTCATAAATCACAGTTGGCTTTCACAACCCAGAATACGTAATTTCACGTTTTTAGTCTATTTTCTACATGTTTCGAAGGAAATTAACAATTAGTGTTGCCAACAGAAGCGTCGTAGTCCATTTGTTAGCCAGCAAGCCAAAACAGTATGCTATGAAAAAGGTTTTTTTTATTAAAAAAAGAAAACATATTTTTCTTTTAACGACTTTTCCCTCAAGAGTTTTTTTTCCTTCTACGAAAATCCAAAGCCTTCTGCGAAATGCCTGAATGGAATTCCTCAAGCGGCTTCTTTCTTTCTTTTCTCTTTTTTCAAATTTCAAACTGTAAAACCATCCGAAGGCCTCTTGCTTTCAACACGTCTCCTTTTCTTCTCCCTGAGGCTGTCTGCTGCCTTCCTTTCCTTCCTCATTCTCTCCTTTGCGCCCTTCACACTTTGGGCAGGCTTTTGAATTCTTTTATCTTCTTTCTCCTCCTTTTATTTCCTTTTGTCTTACAAAATTTTCATTCCTTTGAAGTCAATTTACTTGTCCACAATTAGGAATCTCTTCTTTAAACAGATATTCTGCAAAATGGTCAACTCTACTATGCAGTGACATTGCAAAAAAAATGCAACTTAAGTCATACCTAAGACTTATAACATTGGTAAAATGGCGGCGCCCTCTGTTGGCTGCGGCTGCATCGGCTCGCTACAACGGGTCAGGTGTATCGACATTTCGTTCTGTGTACATTGTTACAAAGAATGACAATACAAAGGAAATTATTATTATTATTATTAATATCTGTTTTTACAAAAAGTAATTATATATTTATACTTACCAGTGATGGGCTGTCAGAGCCTGCAAGGCCTTCCCTGCTGGCCCAAATGAACCTGAATCGTGTGAATTTATTCACATGTCGTCCATGCATACTTATCTAATTATTCCTGATTGTCTCCTAGCTTCTTTTCGGTGCTTTCCCCTGATTGCACTGCTTCCCGAGGTGTACTTTCATATTCGAGCCTTTAACCAATCATATTTCTGCTTTTACTACCAATCTACCTGCAGGCTTTTGAGATTACTTCTGCAGGCCCAGGAGCAAAACATAAGTGAAGATAAAACTGTTGTTTTAGCCAATCAGATACCGAGTTGGCCAGTCAGTGCGGGCAAGCTGGCCTTGGCTGTCACGGAAGACCAGAACAGAGCAGGAGACCCCAGAGCGTTCGTACAATTCTTTATTTGGGGAAGCGTAAGGGTTAGCGGGAGACGTGATCAATCGTAGCGTGGGACGAAGGCAGGTCGAGTTTACCAGGACTGAAGAGAAGATCGTAGCGTGGGACGAAAGCAGGTCGGATCGAAGGCAGACAGGCAGAATCAAGTAAACAACAAGGCAGGTAATCGGGAGTGTCTTACGAATACAGGAGTAATCCTCAGACACCCATGTCTCGGTGTAGAATGCTTAAATAGCGAACATAACCCAATCAGAAGGCGCATTCCAGCGCGCCAGATGATTACCCCAGGTGGCTCCACTTAGGTAATCATGACAGAACCCCCCCCTCAAGGGACGGCTCCAGAAGTCCCCCAAAAAAAAATAAAATAAATAAATTTAACCCAAGACACGTCACAGGGAAACACAGGTAATCGGGGAACTATGTAACAGCACAGTACCTCTCAGAATCCTTCCGAATGGAGGGAAGCCCCCTCCTCAGCATCCGAAGGGGCGGCAGAGGGTGGGTCCGGAGGGCAAACAGGAAGAATCAGGACCGGCAATTCAGACAGGACAGGCAGAATCAGATCAGGCAAGACAGGAGAGGCGGAGACAGAACAGGCAGAATCAGAACCAGCAAAAACAGGGCAAGCAGAATACGAACCGGCAAACAGAACAGGCAGAAAAGACAGAATCAGAACAGGCAGAATCAGGGCCGGCAGCGGAGTCGGAGTGGCAGGCCGGAGAGTCGGAGTCAGACGGGCAGGCTTGGGAGTCGAGCAGGCAGGCTTGGGAGTCGAGCAGGCAGGCATGGGAGTCGAGCAGGCAGGCATGGGAGTCGAGCAGGCAGGCATGGGAGTCGAGCAGGCAGGCATGGGAGTCGAGCAGGCAGGCATGGGAGTCGAACAGGCAGGCATGGGAGTCGAACAGGCAGGCTTGGGAGTCGAACAGGCAGGCATGGGAGTCGAACAGGCAGGCATGGGAGTCGAACAGGCAGGCCTGAGACTCATTGCGCAGTCATAAGGCCGATTGGGTGACAGGGAAGGGGCCTTAGCTTTACTGAAGACTTCCCGTAGGTGGTTGTAACGAACTGGGACCTTGGACAGATTGGGTGAAGCTCTTATGGAAGTGGAGTGACCTGGGTAAGGAGCGGCTCGCAGACAGGTTTGGTGACAGTCCCTGCCCCATTCCAGTATTGACCCAGTGCGCCAGTCGAAATGGGGGTTGTGTTGGACCAACCATGGATGACCCAAAATGAGGGGTTGGCTCGGGGAGTGGAGTAAATGGAATCGGATCTTCTCTTGGTGATTTCCAGACAGCTGTAATTCTATGGGTTCAGTTATTTGAGACACGGTGCCTAACAGGTGACCATCTAAAGCCCGAGCAGATATCGGATTAGGAAGGGGTTTAACAGGTATCCCCATTTTGCGTGCGAGGGACAGATCAAGGATATTTACCTCAGCGCCAGAGTCAATCAGGGCTGGGAATGTCTGCGTAGAATCGGGGAGGAAGAGAGAAGCCTGGATAACGGGTCTAGCGTCTATGGGAGCAGATACAAGGACTGAGTTCAATCGGACGCCCCTTACGTCCGACGAGCGTTGGCCTTTTACCGGACAGGTGGCCACGCGATGTCCCTTACCACCGCAGTATAAACATAATTGATTGACAAATCTTCACCAGCATTCCTCGGGGGAAAGAGAGACCCGGTCCACCTCCATCCTTTCTTCGTTGGGGATGACCGGGACCTGGTCCACCTCCATCCTTTCTACGATGGGGCTGAACAGAACCCGGGGGTTTGGTACATTATTAGCTTCTTGAACTTGCCTGGTGACGGATTGGCTGGGACCCTCCCTCTCTCGGCGTCTCGCCTGAACCCTACGGTCGATCCGGGCGGTCAAGTCAATAGCTTCGTCAAGTGTTGCCGGAGGAGCGTGGGAGACTAATTCATCCTTGAGATAACCGGACAGACTGTGGAGGTAGGCGTCGACCAGCGCCTCTTCATTCCACTCACTTTGTGCTGCTAGCGTACGAAAGTCGACAGCATAGTCGGCAATGGAACGTCTCCCCTGGCGGATGTTCATGATCGAGCGGGCCGCGTCGACCGATGAGGAACCAGAGTCAAAGACCTTAATCAGCTCTTGAGCCAAGAGGTTGAATGACTTGCACGCCGTAGCACCTCTCTCGTAGGCGGCCGTTCCCCAAAGACGCGCTCTTCCCGTGAGGTGATTAATGGCAAACGCTACCTTAGCTGCTTCCGTAGCAAAATTGCGGGGCTGGAGATCAAATATTAATCTACAATTTACTATGAATGGGCGGATCTGAGCGGGATCTCCCCCAAACTTTTCTGGCGAGCCCACTCGCGGCTCAGCGAATCCCGCGCTGAATGAACTGGGAAAGGCCGAAGGTGGCCGGTCAGTGTTGGGCGCCGATGAAGTGGCTTGATGGGTTATTACTTTGGAGAGATAGGACCAGTCCTGACCTAACAGATCCCACTCGAGCCGTAACTGACTCACTTGCTTAGCCAATTCCGCCACGTCGGAAATTACTTGCCGAACTGCACCTTCTAAAGGGGGATTGGGCTGCTGGTTCTGACTTTTATGGTCGTCAGGGGGCACTTGTACGAACGCGGGGTCCATTCTGGTCTGAGGATTCTGTCAGGGAGGACCAGAACAATGCAGGAGACCCCAGAGCGTTCGTTACAAGTCTTTTATTTGGGGAAGCGTACAGGGTTAACGGGAGACGCGATGACCGTCGAACGTCAGCAGCAACGCCGTGAAGACAGCTTCGGGACACGTAGCCAATCGTAGCGTGGGACGGAAGCAGGTCGAGTTTACCGGGACTGAAGAGAAGATCGTAGCGTGGAACGGAAACAGGTCGGATCGGAGGCATGCAGAATCAGGTAAACAAGTAAAAAAAAAAAAGACACAGGAAAATCAGGCGAGTCAAACGGGGTAAAAGGTATCCTCCGACCAAGAGTTCTCCGCGTAACGCGTTTAAAAAGGGAGCATTAACCAATCAGGAAGCACATTCCAGCGCACCACATGATTACCCCAGGTGGCTCCACTTGGGTAATCATGACATTGGCAAACATCACCAGCTTCACAAACTGTGATTGGCTATCGAGCTTTAAGAAATTACAGTATCCCTGTGTCCACTGCTTCCGTCCAACGGACATTTTCAGCAATAAATCTAATAAAAACCAATGCAAAGATAGGACAGACTCAACTTTCCGCATTAGTTTGGATGACAATAGAAAATAACTTCTTGACGGAACTAAAATGCAAAACGAATCGGTACGAAAGAGTAATTGAAATTTTCTTGAGGAAAATAAAGATAATAGATTTTGTGCGAAAACAAAAAGGATTTTGGGTGAGTATAATGTGGCACTATTCCTATAATGTTGCAATTCAATGAGGTTATTATTGATGCTTTTGTATATGTGTCACATCTGTTGCTACAGTAAAGGTTTCATAGCCATAAAGTAGTTATTAAAGGTACGATTGACTTAGCCTACTGAAGGCCTAGGTGTTAAATACACGGCCTGCCCCTGGTCCTTATGACCGAAAACAGATTGAAACACACCTGAGTTTAACACAAAAAACAGCAATTTTTTGAATTTTAAACCACACACATACACACACAAGAGATCCTTTCACCCAAGTCACTACTTATATCTTTAATCGGTATACTTTTACAGTGTTCTGTGCGAAAGACCAATCCATTTTTGACAGGCGTTGTGCAATTTTGGCAGGATCTCTGTGTGAAAGTGACTGAAGGTGCGCAGTCAAGAGTGTGGGAAAAACTTCAATGGAATGAGTGAGTCACACCCTCAAGTGTGTGTGCTTTTGTGAGGGTGTGCATATGTTTACATTGTATTTTTATGACTGCAAGATAACAAGACGCACAATAGCAAACAAGCTGATGAAGCAACATGCTCCAAATGTGTGTGTGCTCGCCCGGGGGCTAAAGCGAGCGAGAGCTCAATGCCGCGTCATTGAAAAATGGACATCGCGAGGGCGTGGCAGTGTATCCCATGATCCTTTGGGAACACGAGTATCTCATTCACAAGCCTTGCTGATCACATTATTGTCTTGTCACATGATGTTACGCATACACACACACACGCTGGCAAAAACACACTGCTTAGATTTGCATCCAACAATAAAGCGGAACAAAAACAACATTTTTAATTCATGTCATAGTAAATGGGCTGAACACATTTTGGGTTGTATTTCATACAGTTTTGGTGGGGTTAACTATAGTATATCCAAATATTGTTGAAGGAAGAGGAATAAAAAGGAGATGAAAAGGAACTAGAAATGAAAAGAAGTATAGACGCTCGATCATTCGACTTACGAAAAACAGTAGATACGAAGGTTTTTTTCGGGATCGAAAAATATAAGGACATTGCTGTAAGTTAGATTTTGTCTTTTGTGCACCTTTTTCCGAGTACAGGACAGTACTGTGGTGTTTCTTCCTGTGCTACCGCCGTGTGGCGCTGTGAGAGGTCACTCAGCATCCACCCCGAAGAAGAAATCCAGCTTATACTTCCTAGTTTGTGCGTACTGTATCTCTAGTGCTTTAAGAACTTTGATGTTTTTTTTCATTTAATATCTCGTGCATGCAACTTTGCTGCTTGACCTGACTTTCTTCGGAGGCATAATTAGAGGCTAAAACACTTCTTACACCTATATTAAAAGCAAAGGAAAACGAAGCACGTCCACACACGATAACAGTTGGTCACGAAAAGAGCAATCTACACCCGTACGCCGATCAGCATCGCATCCTAGCGTACGCACTCACGCATTACCGGCGTTCGAACTCCGATTTTTTTGACCGAACAGCGAAGCAAGTATTTCTCGAAATTTTCGGTCGGACTCCGATTTGTTCAAACTGAGAGGCGTTCGAAAACTGAGCTTCCACTGTATATGAGGATTTATTATTTAAGAACTGCCTATCAACAATGTTCATTTTACCTTTGAAAAGTGATGGGTCCCGGGGACTCGCATGCTCAAAAACCTATGGGTCCCAAAAGAGATCTATGGGTCCCCAAAATTTAGTGTACTCCATGCCCTTACAAACTGTCGTATTTTCCCTAACAAAATACAACATGTTTATTTATGTAGTTTAACATGTTATATTGTACATGTGTTTCCTTATATCATATATATTGATAATGAACGTTTTGTTGTGAGACACTGAGTTGCTCGACATGAATGAGGTTTATTATAAAAAAAAAGTTCAAAAATGAAGTCGCTTGGACGTTCACTGTAGAAGGAAAAAATACATGCAAATATAATTGAGTAGAATAATGCATTTTCTTATTCAAATTATTAATTCATTTTCTGCATTAAATTATTGTTGGTAGTATACTGATTAAAAGGGATCACCACAAACCTGTCTTTTTTCATTTTCTTTTTATACTTCCTTTTTTTCTTAACTTCTTTATACAACATAATCATTCGTAATATAATGCATCAAAGCAAGTGAGCCGTTTGAGAGCCGGCTCTCTTTAATGAGTTGAGCCGAAAAACCCGGTTCTATAAAAAGAAACGGACTTTAACTACACAACTCGAACTGGAGATCGGCGTGCAGACGAAAACTCGAACCGCGAGACCAAAACAACAATGGCGGATCTGCCTGACGAAAAGTTTGGAATGCGGTAAATCTTTGTTAAAAAATGATAATGACAATTTCGTGTCAAAAAAGTTACTTCCTGGGGACGCACGTTGATTTGACACGATGCGTCCCCAGCAAAAATAATGCGTCTAGGACGCAGGGACGCGGGCAAACGAGAACATTGTTATCAAACTAAGTGCCCTTCGCTCGAATTACTTACCAAAAGTAGCTCACTGATTGAAAAAGATTGAAGACCCCTGTACTAAATGATAACATTAAATCATCATGATAATGTTTATTGTGTTATTACCGTTAAAATGAAAATGGTGATCATATTAAAAAGATAAACGCTGGATTTTCTTTCGTTAGTTAAACATCGAAGCCTTGAAAGATAATTTTCTTCTGTTTTATTCAGTTACAAGCAAAATGGTCTGCCGTTCCCCGGCCGATAGAAGATTGGATTCAGCCGCTTGGTGTGGTTTGTGGTCGGGAGCTGCAGCAGCCAATTTGGCCCTCAGAGGGCATTAGAACCCACAAAATGAGACCACAGGAAATGAACAATAATTTGCATTATCAATATGATTATTTTTATCATATTGTTGAAATGGTAATTATAGATATTATTTTGTCATTGTTGTAATTCCAGTATAAAAAAGGACTGGAAAAGCATGCCCAAAGAGATAAAGGGCACTTCCCTAGCTTGACTGCTGTACACGTGAGTGTTTTAATAGTTCTCCCAATTGCATATCATATTTTACTACTCTCAAGCGTGTGAACACATATGCACACATACAGAAACATGCACATACACAGCGGCTGCTACACGCCAAATGACTTCCCAGTAGAAGTTGGTCTGGATCCAAAGAAAAATAGGCCACGTCAAAAAGTAGATGATAGAGCGGATGGGGTGGGCTACATATGACCAAAGGGAAAAGAAGGACACTACACGGAAAGAAGGAAGTAACAAAAAGGAGCATGTGTGTAGGAAGCGAGTGAGAAAGAATACGTGGAATAAAGCAAAAGATACTAGTTAGAAAGGAGGTTGTTCTCCTTTCTCAAGACAGGAAGGAAGGAAGGGAAGAAGGAAGGAAGGAAGGAAGGTAAGTAGGAAGGAAGGAAGGAAGGAAGAAAAGAAGGAAGCGAGGGACAGAGCAAGGAATGACTAAAGGATGGAAGCGAAGGAGAGAGAAAGGAATGAATAAAGGAAGGAAGCGAGGAAGAGAGAAAGGAATGAATAAAGGAAGGAAGGAATCAAGGAAGGAATTACAGAAGGAAAGAGGGAAATGAGAGAGAGGGGGGTGGATGAATAAAAGAAGCAAGGAAGGACGGAAGAAAATGAAGGAAGGAAAGAGGGAAAGAATCAAGGAAGGAAGGAATCAAGGATGGAATGAAAGAAGGAAGCAAGGGAGACAGGAAGGAAGAAAGGAAGTAAAGGAAGGAAGAAAGGAAGGAAGGAAGGAACAAGGAAGGAAGCAAGGAAGGAAAGATGGAGCCAAAGAAGGAAGGAAGGAAGGAGCCAAGGTAGGAACGAAGGAACAAAGGAACGAGGAACGAAGGAGCGAAGGAACTCTGAACCTGGAGGACCCCTGATTTAAACATGATGTAATGTTTCAATTCCAAGCGCTCTCAATTATACGCAACATCTCACAAACAAGATTTAAATGCATTCGCAGCCAACTCGTATGCTCTAAATTGCATTTACGCATGACCAAATGCTCTAATATTATATTCATCATATTCAAGTCATTAAAGCCTTCCTTGCTTCCATTGAAAAGAATATTTCTGGTGGCACCGAAAGAAGACATGTCTGGACATGTCCATTCCACTAAATGGGGGCAAAAAGGGGGGCCAGTGAGGCTAGGGGTCGTCACATATGGCTAGGTATGGCTAGGTTCCCACTGCGGAAAAATACGATTTTTGTTCACAAACACGACCTGAATCCGATCTCCTAAAGTCCTTTTTTATCAGCTGATCCAGGCCACTTTCATATGTGGTCCTAAATCAGATCCGTGTCCGATCTTTTGGAATGCGACGGCTGAGTGAAAGCTTGAGACACATTTACGCGAACTGCATGTCACCGATAGGCCACAGACGTTCACAAAAGGCGGGAGGAAGCGGATAGATCAACAACCATGGCGGACAAAAATACGGAGTGTCATGAATTCACACTTTCACGTAAGATGAACACTTGTTTATTTTGTAACTCACGGAAAGGCCAACATTTCATTGCATACAACTGGATTCACAACATGTAACAAGCAGTCGCGCTCATTCTTAAAGCGATAATATTCTTTAGCGCAGGGGTCTGAACAGCTCACCAATGCTGTTTTTTTGTGTATTTTTAAGTAAAATAATTTTTTCATTGGTTAACTGAGTTTATTTAACCCTATTTTGAATACATAACCTGCTAATAACACAGTAATAACATAGTAATAACATGATAAATTGTTATTTTATAGAAATGTAAATAAATAAATTCCAGTTTGTGGGTTTCATTGACCAAAAGATCTATTCAAGTATTGATAATTATGCTTAAGCTATTAATTAAGATAATCTGTTCAAGCATTAAAGACGTTTCTTTATTCATCTTTTCATCATACAGGAAATTACAACAATCTCAGTTTCAATCTATGGGTTTTATAAAATGAATGAGCAAAGAACACACATATTTTTAGCTATCAATCTAGCTAACTTTTTTTTTAACTTTTTTTTTCTACATTTTTAGCTATTTAGCAATTTATCTAGCTAGCTCACTCGCCAATAACCAGGGCAGCCTGCCTGTCTATCGGGGGCACTGTGGCTTCAATGTCCTACATTTAACTCGGAGGACCCAGGAATCAAACCTATGACCTCTTGGTCCCAAAACGGCCTGTCAAAACAATAAAGTGGAAAAGAAATCAAGGGAAAAAAGAAAAAGGAAAGGAAAACCGAGGAAAGAAAGAAAGTCATAATAAAAAACAGAAAAGGAAGAAAAAGAACTACAGAAAAAAAGAAGGAAGAAGAAGAAGACAAATGAAACAGAACATGTATGGGGGAAATGAAGAAAAACTGAAGAACAAAAAGGAGGAAAGTTAAAAGAATAAAGGAAGAATAAAGAATAAAAAGGTAGAAGAAATGAAGAAAGAGTAAATAAGCTAGAAAAACTGTTTTTACAGGGCACCTGTAGCAGCAGGATGGCGGACAGACTCAACCAGGGCTATTAAAAAAATGTATGTTTCTATGATAGTTCATGTTTTTTGCTTATTATTCATGTCAAAATGTTTTTGCTTAAACGAATTACGTTTTTGTATGTTCTCCCCGTGCTTGCGTGGGTTTCCTCCCACATTCCAAAAACATGCATTTCAGGTGAATTGGCCGGTCCAAATTGTCCCTAGGTGTGGATGGGCGAGTGAGTTGTCTGTCCCCGTGTGCCCTGCGATTGGCTGGCAACCAGTTCAGGGTGTCCCCTGCCCACTGCCCGATGATTGCTGGGATGGGCTCCAGCACCCCCGCGACCCTACTGAGGATAAGCGGTGCAGCTAATGAGATGAGATGAGAATTACGTTTTTTTTCTACCTCAAGGAGGCGCTAAGTAATACACACTGTCCCTTTACGCTGCCGTTTTCCCGCCTTGCTGACGGCATCAGCGCTGCATTGATGGGTAAAAGCGTTTTCCAGATTCCCTCGTGGTGCACGCGCGTGCGTCCGTGCGTGCGCGCAACCGTCTCGTGTTACAGAATACCGCCCTGGCGCGCATCCCGTCTGTCTCCCTTTTAACCCCCCGCACCGGTATGTCCTCATATGGGCACTTTGTCCTTATATGGCCACTTCCTGGAGTGGGCACTTTGCACCGGCGCTGTAGTTGCCGCGCCCTAAATTGCGCCAGTTTGTCTTGCTTCATCCGTTTGCACTTGAGCTGAATGGTGCATCGTTTCGCCATGTCAGCACAAGCTTGATCACGTGTGAGACTGCATGCCAGTAAAGGGACAGTGTGTATTATTTGTCGCCTCCTAGTGGTAAAAAAAAACCCCACTTCATTAGTTTTATAAAAATAAAATTGATTTGAATCATAAGCAAAAATACATGAACTACCTTCCAATCGTGTTCATTTTAAAACTACTTACACCGGGGGTGTCAAACTCACTTTAGCTCAAGGGCCACGCGGTAGAAAAAAAACACTCTCATAGAAGATAATGTTGTAAAAAGTGTGCCTTAGCTGTAGGGCACAATTAAATTACAATTATGATTCAGGGGTGTAGGATTCGTTTATGAAATGGTTATTGAAGGTTCTGAATGCCTCAATATTATTTTGCTACACTAAGATGTAATTATTCTCTTGTAGTGTTTATCAACTGTGCATTTGTAACAACAATTCATTTCCACGACAGTTTATTTAACTTATGCAAACTCAAAAGTGACAAGAATAGCACAAAACACTAAGTCATGTGGAAAGGATTTAAAAGTCTTTTCTGCATTTTCAAATGATAATGTTAACCGGAATTTGGTGAACTTTGCTGTCATATTTCATATCTATGAGAAAGGAACTAACATTTTTTAACACACATGTACTATTTTTCATTTTCAGGTGCTAACCGATAATTTTCAATTACTGCGGATAAACAGCATAGTTTGGTCTCAAATGTGGTGGTTAAAAGAGACATCCATTGACTACGTATTGCTGTAAAAAGCAAGTCTGTGATTAAAGATTTAAACAAAATAATATTGGAAGGGGTGTTTCCTCAAATGTTCTCCATCTATCCATCCATCCAGAGGGCCCCGAGTAAACCCACGCAAGCACGGGGAGAACATGCAAACTCCACACAGGAGGTTCGATCTCATGACCCCAGAACTGTGCCACACACGTGCTAACCACTGCCCGCTGTGCTGCCCCTCAAATGTTCTTTAGATGATAAATTGTAGTTAGCAATACAGCTTCAGTGGTTGCTTTGCAGTGGGAGTTGTGGCTAACTTTGGCGACACCCAATGGACATATTTAAAACTGCAGGTCATTGTTTGACATCATGCGGCTCATTTTTCTCTTGTGCTCAGCATTGTCTCCTCTGCCAGATTTAATCCATGGGCAGGCCTAATTCGGCAAGCAGACTGTATGTGTGACACCCCAACTGTAAACCTAACCCTAAATTCCTTCAGATAAAAACGCTCGTTGACTTTTTGAGACTTTTTGGTGGAGCCCCCCCCTCGAATTTCAAGCTGCTACTTGCAACTGGCATCAAAATTCCACGGACGGCTAGCAAACGGCTTTTCCATTTGCACGGCCTTCGATACAGAGCGCACATTCACACGCATACATACACAAAACCTGAATGGTTTATGTCAAGCAGGTGCGATAAGATGGCCGATGGGGTCTCGTGGGGGGGTTTGCAGCTGAAGTGTGACTCGCACTTCACATGTCCTAGGACCTCTTCCAGGAAACGGCGGTGTTGAGTTTTGACCCGTTTCTGGCCCTCGCTACCAGCATTACACAAAAACCGCAAAGCATCAAACGGTACTTTAATATAAACCAAGTGTGTGTGTCTGTGCGTTAGAGTGGGAAGAGTGCGCTGACATGTGAGCACATGAGCATGTGTCGGTGTGCCGGCGAGAGGACGTCAGAGGTATTTTTGCACAAACGCATTCGTAGTTGTGCACTCGCACTCCCTCTTATGTGTGTTTCACACCTAGGCCTTCAGTAGTGCTACAGCTGAATTAATCTAACCCTCAATAACTATTTTATGGTTATTAAACATTTACTGCAGCAAAAGTTGCAAACACATATAAAATAAAACATCAATATTAACCTTATAAAAGTGCACTGTTATTTAGGAATATTGTCATGATTGCCGATTCAAGGCACCTGAGAGCTGATTGGCTAATAATAATAATATAATAATAATTTCCTTTGTATTGTCATTCTTTGTAACAATGTACACAGAACGAAATGTCGATACACCTGACCCGTTGTAGCGAGTCGATGCAGCTGCAGCCAGAGGGCGCCGCCATTATACCAATTAGGTATGTCTCGGTCGAGGCGCGAACCAGCGACCTCCCAGTCTCAAAGCGGGCACACTACCATCTAGGCTACTGAGCTGGTAAGAGACTCCTTTTAAATCCCCGGCTTTCAAGAGGACGCCGTCTGATCGTTGCGACCCTATGCTCCCAGCTAGGCAAGCTCATTCCGTCCGACATTTTTTCCTGCCCTGTTTTTCACTGCCTGATACCCGTTACCAACCTGTTTCTGGACCTGACTCTGTCCTGCTCTGCCTTTTTGTTGGACAGAAGCAGCAGAAATGGAGATCCAATATCCTTATATACTTTTTCATTGTTATATATCTGTTACTGCCCCTTAGTCAATCATAGTTCGTCAAACCGCTGACAATTCCTTAGTGCTGCTAGAAGGCCATGACGTCGCCAACACAAAATCTGATTGGCTAAACCAACAGTTTTATGTGCACTTATGCCTCAGAGCCTGCGGAACTGCTTGTTAAAGGCGTTCGGGTAGATTTCTGAGCCTGGCAACAAATAATGGTAGATATGTAATTGGTTACATGCTTGAATATGAAAGCACACATCTACAAACAACACAAAAGCAATAAAATTAAGCTGGCAGACATTCATTAATTAATTCATTATCTGCACCGCTTATCCTCAGTAAGGTCCTCGCGGGTGCTGGAGCCCATCCCAGCTGTCTTCGTTCAGTGGGCAGGGGATACCCGGAACTGGTACATAGAGACAAACAACACACTCGCTCCTTCACACTTAGGGACAATTAACCTGACATGCATGTATTTAGAAAGTGGGAGGAAACTGGAGTGCTTCGAGGAAACCCACGCAACCACGGGGAGAACATGCAAACTCCACACAGGAAGGTTCGATCTCATGACCTCAGAACTGTGCTGCACACGCTCTAACCACTGTCCCGCCGTGCAGCTAGCAGACAATTTAGAATGATTTAATAAGTATTCATAGACAAAAGATAATCAAGATTATGTGATTGAGATGTTTTTTAGGCCAGCATAGAAGGCCACGCGGGCCCTGACGGCCCACCACTGGTGTAAAGTAGGTTTTTTAGCAAGCCCATTTTCAAGAAGACATGGAGCTGAGTTTGTTGTACTAGTTTTGTATTACATTCAGTTTAGGGACTAATGTGTTACAGAGGAACATGTTCTGGAATACATTTTAGTTTTCTTGGTAGTGAGTACTGTTACGTGTTATTCATAAAAATGTGTATCTCTACTTGGTGAGCTACTATGTTACTGCTCTACTTTATAAATGCGAATCGATCTTTTTAGTGTCCTCTTGCTTCACAAATGTTGTCACATACGTCCATCAAACCGGTAAATACAATATATTTATACGGTGTTTTTACGGTGTTTATATTTAAGTACAAAATACGAGTGACTATAGTTATAGTGGTGCCGTCTCAAGATACTGAATTCTCCTTATGTGGATAATCTCCCTATCGTGTCTAAGAGGAATTTACAACTATGAAATAAAGTACTTAGAACAGGGGGTCATCAGAAATCAGTAGGGCACAGAATTTAGGGTAAAAGTATGCTTAATTCTGTTGGCTATATTTCTAAAATTTTGCAATACACCATGCCTGGAGGAAAAAGACTCCCATCTTTGACAGTACCCAGAAATGGAGAAGGAGATCTTGGAGTGTTTTAAACCCCAGAAGCAAAATGGATATGGAGTGTCTCGGCTAAGTGTTCGTTTGCAAGCTCTCAATATTGCACAAAGACATATAAAGGTTTTACTGATTCCATATGTTGGTGTACACATTTTCTTCTATTTTTCAGCATTGGCTCAGGAGGTAGAGCGCTCGTCTTGGGATCAAGAGATCGCAGGTTCGATTACCAGCTTCTCCGTGTTATATGTCGAAGTGTCCTTGGGCAAGACACTGAATCCCTAATGCCCACAACAAGCAGGTCGGCGCCTTGAATGGCTGCATGGCCGCTATTGGTGTGTGAGTGTGTGTGTGAATGGGTAAGTGTGAAGCACATTGTAAAGCACTTTGGGAGGTCTTCATTGACTTGAAAAGCGCTATATAAATGCAGACCATTTACATTATGAGGCTATATTAAAGCAATGGAAGAGGGTCGACTTCTATGTGTCAAGAACCGGAACAGGATCAGGACACAAATGCGTGACATTCTCACAAAAGGCTTTTATTTTACGGGAAATGTGGAGTCATGCACATTAGGCAGCGGTCTGCTGTGGAAAGACAGGAAGCCAGAGGGCGACGAGATCGATTCCAATTGCCCGAACAGATATCAGACAGATGGGGTCAATACCGGACAGGAAGGGACAGACAGGATTGATAATGAAACAGGATATCGAAATTAAACAGAACAAACTAGACGGGAACAAAAACTGGAGAGAATAATAAACAGGACAAAAATAGACGGGAACGAAACTGGAAACTGATATTAAATAGGACAAAATGAACGGTAACAATACTGCACTGGAAATACCAACAGCAAAACAAGACCCACGTCCTGCAGGGCAGAGGTTCGTTGACGGACTGGCAAAGGAAGAATGAGCGCACTGTGCTTAAATAGATGGAAAGCCAATCCGTCAAGGAGCCGCAGCTGCCGCCACACAGGTGGGGCCAATTGGGCACCATGGCAACCTTGAAACTATGCGAGTACAGTATGTCACAAAAGAAAGTACACCCCTCACATTTCTACAGAGATTTTGTTA
The DNA here is from genome assembly GCF_059441175.1 of Urocampus carinirostris. NCBI lineage: Eukaryota > Metazoa > Chordata > Actinopteri > Syngnathiformes > Syngnathidae > Urocampus > Urocampus carinirostris. Next base: position 7,053,238 of record NC_142354.1, on the reverse strand, counting down.
TAACGTTTAATTGAACAACACTGAAGAAACATTGCTCTGACACCATTACAGGTTGTCTGCGTAAAGCTTATATAGTCATTAATAGCTAAACCTCTGGTAAAAAAGTGAGTACACCCTAAACTAATTGAATTATTTTTTTTAATTAAGTAACTAGTAACTATAATTTTTTTTCTCCCAACATCGATTACATTTCCTAAAAATGGCTCAAGTGTCTTTGATTCCCTCATTCATGTTGACTTTGCACACTTGAATGACAGATACATGTCATTAACATCCATAATGTAAACAGTAGAGGGGCAGTATATGAGTTTCCTTTCATGGGAAATGTATGCAAGCACACGCACACACAAAAAAAGAATCATTTGTGAATGAGAAAGTGCTGCCAGCGTGTGTGGTTCCTTCTTTTGCCCGGGTCGCTTTGAAAGTATTTGCTCCCTCTCGCAGGAATTTAAAGTTGGCGGGACGCCAGGAGGCGCTCCGCCGACCCAAAAAAATAAAAGAGCGAGTGCTGGGAAGGTCATTTCTTGGAGTGCCTCTTTATCCTTAGCGAAACTTGAGCTCAACAAGCTTCACCGGCCTTATCCTTACTTGACCTGAAAGTAAATGCAAGTTAAAACAAAGCTAGCGATAAGCCCGACACGCGGCGAGTATTAAAAGTAAGACTACTAAAAAAGAAGTGCTGGATGTGTTTTATAATGAGTAGTACTTGCTGACATTTTAGCTTACATCGGAAATATAAATGTGACCCGATCTACCGAAATGAGTCACAGTGAGGCAAATATCAAATCAAATTTAGGTTTTTAGTATCAATGGAAAGCATGGGCGTTACCATGAGAGGACAGGGGGCAGGGGTGGAAAGTGCCAACCCATGGAAATACTCTGTTCACCCAAAGAAAACTGGATGTAGTGGTGGGGGCAGTCTGAAAAGTGAAAAGAATAAGGCAAACAAAAGAAGAAAAAATTAAATTAAATTAAATTAAAAAGAAAATGAAATAAAAAAGAAAATAACAAAAAAAGTAAAAAAACTTGGAAAAACTGGGAAAAGCTAACCCTAACCCTAACCCTAACCCTAACCCTAACCCTAACCCTTAACACTAACCCTAACCCTAAACCTAACCCTAACCCTAACCCTAATCCTAACCCTAACCCTGATTTTTTTTATTTTTACTTTTATTTTTATTTTATTTTTTATTTTCATTTTGATTTATTTTTCATTTTTTATTAACCCTAACCCTAACCCTGATTTTTCGATTTTTTTTTTATTTTTACTTTTATTTTTATTTTATTTTATTTTTTTCATTTTGATTTATTTTTTATTTTTTCTTAACCCTTACCCTAACCCTAACCCTAACCCTAATCCTAACCCTTACTCTATCCGTAACCCTAATCCTAACCCTAACCCTATTCCTAACCCTAAACAACAAGAGAAGAAGAAAAATAAATCATAAAAGGAAAAAAGGGGAGAAAAAAACAAAAAAAGAGTAAAAATCTAAAAAATCTAAAAATAATAGGTAAGGGAAGAAGAGAGAAAAAAAGAAAACAAGCAAGAAAAAAAACAAATCTAATCATATCTTAACATGTATTTTATTCACTCTGCCGTGATCTTTTAACTCTATTAAACTTTTTTATATCAAGCAACTTTAAACTGGAATCCCTGCATCACACAACAAAATGTTTGTTAAAGATGTTGACTTTTCAGCGCAACAACAAATCAACTACATATATTTTTTTTTAAAAAGCGAATCGTGAAACACATCCCTAAAAAACACTCAAAACAGTGCTGTGCTGGTTGGATGAGAAACAATTAGAACATGTGTACGGCACTTAGACTGTCTAACCTTACTCGTGCATTCATTCTCTAATCCGCTATTTAGTCACATTCAGCGCAACAGATGTGGTGAGTTTTTTCATTTGGGGTAATTCTGACCTCTTAAATTTTAAGTTGATTGGCTGACCATCACTCTTCTTTTCTCTAGCGGTAAAATGAACACGGAACAGGGCAAATGATGTGAGTCATGTACGATGGAGGGCTGAAAGGGGCTTGTTAGAGCCAATGAAGCCAGGAAAAGAAAAAGAAAAGCCTTAAAACAAGGACTGCTATCATTTATTTCACTCATCTTGCACGTTTTGCCGTAGCCTGTATGTCCTCGTTTGTGTGTTGTGCTAGGTGTTTACAGAATATGTTGAATTACGGACGACATGGACAAAGGGAAGGTGGTAGTTTATAAAGAGCAGGGGGCCCGGTGCCTAACCCTGGGATACACCTGTGGCGAGCGGAGAAAGGTCACAGGAGAAGGAATGGAACCATTGGAGTGGGGTGGCACAGCAGTTGCGAGGTAAGCGTGTCAGCCCCATGGTGCAGAGGCCCAGAGTCAATTCCAGCTACTGAGTTTGCTTGTTCTCCGTTTACCTGCATTGGTTTTCCTCAAGGCACCCTGGTTGGTTTCTTAATTGGTGAATCCAAATAGTCCTTAGGTATGACTGAGTGTGTGAATGGTTGTTTGTTTCCGTGTTCCCTGCAACTGGCTGGAAACCAGTTTAGGGTGTCCTCTGCCCAAAATCAGCTGAGATAGGCGGTTCAGAAAATGGATAATAATGGTAACAATGATATAACACGACCATATATATATATATGGTAAAGGTTAACTGGGAGTGCAAAAATATTTTTGAAAAACTTGTTGACTTATTTAATGTGCCAAACTGCTGAGTACCGTGACAAAGATTTTGTGCAACTATATTTGAAAATGTATGATTAAGGCGCTTGACCGAAGAAAGGAGACAGTCTTTTAGAGGTCAATGTTATAGTTTTCTGTTTGGAAACAAGTAAAAAGTTTTGATTGAGTCAGTCCAAAAAGGTCTCCCAGTTGGAACAATTCACTCTGATTGGGTCGCAGTGAGTGACTTCACCCCAAATGCACAAACGCACATTACTCATCCGCTACTCTCAGAAGAACACGCCCCCCTGTTCGTCTATTGGCTGAGAGGCTTGCAACTTTGGCGGGCTTTTTCCACTCCTCGTGACTTGCCACTGTCGTCAGCGAGGAAGAACGTCATGGGTACAAAAGTTCAGTGGGTTGCTATCCCCGGACACGCTTTAATATAGGTACCCCGCTGCGGCCCTGGCAACCACCCACACGTACGGAGACCGACAGCCACAAAAATGGGGTGGCGTGACGAAATATAATTAAGGAGCAGTGGTGTGAAGTAACTCTAAATGTATTAATCATTCAAGTAACAAACATAACAGTTACATTAAAAAAATCACTTTAATACAAGCTGTGTGCATAAGAAACAATTGCATCAATCAAGGTGTTGGTTCCAGCAGAAGATTGTATTCGGCTGCTTGTAGTTGTCAGGGGTCGCGAGCTGCAGTGCTGAGATTGGCCGCCAGAGGGTGTCAGAAACCCCATGAAAGCAGACCCCACAAAAGCAGATGTTTATCGATCTTGTTAGTATTAATTTGAGGTGCGTTGACATGAAACCTAGCCAAAGACACTCCCGAAGGCTTACGTCTGACGATGTAAATTTCCCAGCAAATCGTTTCTGCTGCTTCGCCGCTAATACGTCACACTCACGCTCTCTCTCTCTCACACACACACACGCACACACACACACACACACACACACACACACAAACACACTAGGATTTATAGATTGGATTAGATTAGGTTAGATTACATTAGATCAGATCAAAGTTTAGATATTACAAATTAAATAGGGTGACACCTCTATATACGAGCCACTAAGCTACAAGAAATTCTTGATAGAGATGTTTTTCGACCAAATATTTGCCCGATATACAAGAGAAAATCCAAATTACTAGAATTTCTAGGCATTACCACTAAAGAACGGGGCTTTAAAGTAATTTTATTATCATACTATTTATATTACTCTCGTTTAATGTTCAATTACTATTTAATGTGTTTTTAGTGATCAGGGAGATGAGTTTTATAGCTATTCAGGGTTGACGTATTAAATGGATGTCAGTTATACCGTTTTAGGAAAATTCGCTCGAGATAAGAGATATTCTAGATAGTGGCACAATCCGGTAACAAATTAATCTAGAATGTTGAGGTACCTGTATCACAATTGACAAAATTACAATATATTCTTGTACATTTTCAAGATCATCTATTTCTCGATTCCACTCATTGGCATCGATATGGTAAATACTGACATGTAGTGCACCGAGACGTACTATATTGTAGTCGACAGACGGGCCTTGTGGGAAATATAGTTTTTTGGTCAAGTCATTCTTTTAACCTGTTTATTCAGCTACTCAAGAGTCATGAGTTTGACATATGTGCACTACACATTTCATTTTCGGACATTTGTCTACAGAAATGAAGATTTGAGTGGGCGTCTTTTTGGGATGTCTTTATTAAACTTAATTACCACAAAGGTAAAATAAATATGAGTCCTGTAAAGAAACTGAAATAGGACACAACCATGTGAAAGAGCCACACAGCCGTCTTTTCTGGTTCGTGCATGTTCACTGCATGTTCAGGAGTGGCCACTCAACATTGCGACCAGATCACACAAGGTAAATAGTGGAGTGAAAAAACCTTGTCGAGGATCCCTAAAACATTGTGCAGCGACCACATAATAGTGTGATGCTTTCAGGGCCCCACTCAGGGTGGTACAGAAGGACAATGTAAAAGAACAGATTGGTGCAGTGGTCTTCATATCAGGCAGGGTTCGGTACACAGGGAATCAGGTATCGAGGCAACAGTATTTAGAAAACCAGAGGCAGCAGCCGTGGTCCAAGAGGTGGTCGTGATCCAGACTGCCAGGTGAGGGGTTGATACAGTGTATAGTAAAAGTCTCTGGCTAGGGATGTGGCTAAAGGCAACGAACTAGCATCAAACCAAGGAGACACTAGGTCTTTAAATAGTGGAGAGGGAGAGGTGTGATTGGAGGGCAACAGGTGCCAGAAAGTGAGTCACCAAATAGGGTAAGAACAAACTAGAGGTATAGAAAGAAAGAGCAAGGGAGAAAGCGAGATAGAGAGAGATAAATACAGAGAGTGAAATAGAGGAAACAAACCTGAATGTTGGATTGTGACAGAGGCACCCATACAACATCGCAGTGACAAAATTCAGCAGGTACCTCTCAATACTGAGGAGCAGATACATCCGAACAAATTATGGAGGATTCATACAACCCCTGTTAAGTGACCACACAACTTTAAGGAGTGCCATGCATCGTTTTGAAGAAACACAACCTTGCTGGGAACCATACACCATTGTTCAGCAACCATAAACTGTGTGAGGTACAACATCGTGTAATGACATAAATAAACAAGAATAGGACACAAACTTGTGAAACAACCACACAGTACTGCATGTTCTGGAGCAACCACAGAATATTTCAAAAAGACCAGACAAAAATCAGAGGCAAAAAGTGAAGCGAAAAAACTTTGTAGACCACATAACAGTGTGACGCACCCATGCTACAACACTGTGAAACGTTCTCCTCTCGACACAGAGGAGCAAGCAACGCAACCTGATGGAACAACCAAAAGAAAGGTAGGATGCCCTTAACCCCACACCTTTGTTGAGTGACCACACAACTTTCTGAAGTGCTCTGCATTGTTGTGAAGCAACACAACCTTGCGGGGAACCATACACCATTGTGGAATAACCACATAACTGTCAGAGGAACACACACATCGAGAAGTGACATGATAATCATTTCGAGCGGATTTTACCTCAAGGGAGCCACAAGACTGACCTGATTTTAGTGTTTGTGGTAATAATATTGGTACACAATAGAAAACATGACTCAAGTGGAAATATTTGAAGACACCCTTGAGTGTAGTGTATGCGTGTGTGTTACTAGCTGTTTTATAATTAGCAAAGAGAATTAACAACTTGCATTGCATTGCTCAAATTAAATAGGATAATTGAAAATTGATGCACTGTAACAAAATTTCTTTTTTCTCATTGTAAGTGTCTTTGATTTTTGGCCGTCAACAGCCGGACGGAACACATATTTAGCTTTAGTGGTTAGTTGCTAGTTTTACTCTTGTCTAGCATCGCTTTAGGGGTCGCTACCTGAGACGAACAAAATATTAGCAACTAGCATTAGCAGCTTTTTCATTTTCAAAAATCAATCAGTCAAATATTGGATTCAGCCCTCTGTGTCACGGTTGACACAGCGCCCAATTGCCCTTGCCCATTGGACACCAGTACTTAAACGCAGTCCTTTGAGATGTTTGTTGTCAGAGCGTCTGCGAAACTTCTGCTAGACTCTGTGTGAAGTCCTGTGAATTTCAGCTTTTGACTGTGTTTTGATCCTGTTTTATTTTTGGCCCGATCTGTTTGATGTCAATCTACTTCCGCGACCATCGATCCCCGGATCGAGTGCGCGCTCATTCTTCCTCAATAAAATGTGAGTAACGTTACGCGATTGGGTTCTCATTCTTATTTCCTGTCCCGGTTCGGGACATTTTACTTTGACACTCCTGGCCTAAACTCAGCACACGTTTAGCTGTAGCGGTTAGCTTTACTGTTGTCTAATATTGCTTTAGGGCAGTGCTTCTCAATTATTTTCTGTCACAACCCCCCTCTTGGAAGAAGACATCCTCCCACAACCCCCACGATTGATCCATTTCTTTTAAGTGATCACATCATATTGGTGGAGACAAAACATCAATTGGTTGATATTGGTGGTAACACGCCACCTCCGTCTGTGCCAAATCTATTATTAATTTGACACATTTACGCTGAAAATAAACTTAGCGTTTTAGCATGATTTGCTTGTAATGTCTTGAACTGACAGCTTAATTTATTTGGCTTCATGCTGTCCGCTGCCAACATTTTTAACAAGCAAGCACACCAGTCTTTGCTCGCCCCACTATTTGAGAACCACTGCTTTAAGGGAGGCTACCTGCGACGAGCACAACCACAGCAACTGGCATTAACAGCTTTTTTATTTTCAACAATCCATAAGTCTGGCCCTCTGCCTGTAGCCAAATGTTTGACTCAGCCCTCTGTCCATTTCACTTAGACACCCCTGTGTAAAGGATAGATATGCCTCCGACCACACCTGGATCAAACGTTGATCCGTTTACATTAACCTGTGCTCACCTGTGCTCACAGGCAAGGATTTCCCATCCCAAAATATTACTAATAGCGGCATTTATGCGACGTAATGCAGATGACTCACTCTGATGTCGCAATGGCAACCGCCGCATAGAAAAAAGAGATTTGTTTGACACATGATTTTTATTTTACGTTTTGGTTATCATCCGCAGGTCTTTGCACACAGCGGCCTTCTGCTTCCTTTTGGTCGAGCCGCCGCTGTTTGGTTAGCGATAAAAGGTGGGGGGGAGGGACGCTGCCACGCATGGCGGATTATCAGCTAACCTTGAGTTCGTTAGCACCGCCACCGTGTGATAGGGGCGCCCCCACCGCCCTCTGAGCTTTGCCGCACTGTTTTATGGTTGCAAATGCTACGAGAAGACAAACGTCATAAAACTTCAGTGTGTGACATTCTGGAGATGAAAGCAAATAAAAAAAAACATCAGGTTTAAAGTCAAAGCCGCCTTCGCATTCAACGAAAATGTTCACCGGCTGAATTCAGCGAGGCGAGAATTGACCTGAAGAATTTGAGTTTTAGAACTCTGTCATCATTCAGCTGTAAAAGGAAAACCTTTTTCTTGTTTTTGACAAAGAAATCTTTGAAGGGAAATTGTGTATGATTTTAACTTTTGGTTTCAATGTATGGTGTAGTGCAACCGAAAACGAGTGCTGAACAGCACATGGAGGAATACAGACTAATAAGACTAAAAGTGACCAAAAAACCACAAAAACACACCAGTTTACCTCTCATTAGTTTGTCCAGCCTTTCTGATGTTTTTAGGTACCCGAAGCAGCATGATGGAGGGCAATTATGTCAGCTTCCGTTTAGGTGAGGCTCATTGAATGTAAATTAAATGCTAACTTTTCGACCTACGCATATTCTAGAAAAGTGCATATTTATATGATAGTTCATGAATTTTTGCTTACTATTCAAACTCAATATTGTTTTTTGATAAATGACGGTGTTTTTTTCACCAGTTCACATTTCTCAGATCTCTTAACCCCTAGGGTCGTAGGGAAAACACTTCCTTTTAATTTCTTTCCTTACGTTTTCTTATTAAAGGCTCTTTGTCGTGTAAAGAACTATGCATTTCGTCTATTTTTGTATCTATACTCAGATTATTTATGTATCTAAACTAATAAATCCAAGGCTCAGAGATCCTTAAACCCTTAACAAAAACTCACAATAATAATGTAACTTGGATGCCTCACGCACATTTTGAGGTGGCAAAAGAGGAGAAAAGACCAAGATGTGCAACTACTTCTATAGATAATCAAAATAAAGAGGCGCTAAATTGTACACACAGACTCTTTAAATCTGGGTTGTTTTTTTTAATGAATATTCTTCCAGGCAGCACGGCAGCTGGGTGGTTAACGCGCAGCCCCACGGTGCAGAAGTTCAGGGTTCAAGCTACTGCAGCTTCCCTGTGCGGAGTTTGCATGTTTTCCCCATGCTCGCATGGGTTTTCTTTGGGCACTCCAGTTTCCTCCCACAATTCAAAACACATGCATGTCAGGTTAATTGACCATTCCTAGGTGTGAATGGGCAGGTGAGTTGTCTGTCTCTATGTGCTCTGTGATTGGCCGGCAACCAGTTCAGGGTGTATCCTGCCCACCGCCCGAACATAGCTGGGATGGGCTCCAACACCCTCACGACCCCACTGAGGATAAGCAGTGCAGATAAAGGATGGATGTCCTTCCCATCCTTTAAACTGTGTTTTTATTTTGTCTTTGCAGGATGCGCAATGACCAATAGCAGGTATTGTGTTAATACTAAACCACATTTCAAGGTGTCATACGTTTTGGTGAAATAAACATTAAGAAGTAAATATATATAATGCAATAATAATCTTTGTTTCTTTTGGAGTAGGTTTGGAGCCATCTTTGTTCACAATTAGGGATAGATGTATGTCAATACCTATGTGTATTGGTCTTTTTATAAGGTGAAAATGAAATTAAATGATCTGCATTTATATAGCGCTTTTCAAGTCAATGACTTTCCAAAGTGCTTTACAATGTGCTCCACATTTCCCAATAGCGGCCTTGCAGCCATGTAAGGTGCTAACCTGCTTATTGGGGGTATTAGGGGTTCAGTGTCTTACCCAAGGACATGTAACAAGGACGAGCCGGGATTCGAACTGGGATCCCTTGATCCCAAGACGAGCGCTCTACCTCCTGAGCTACTGCTCACCAATAAATTCCCTGGTATTGGGATGATTGAGATGATTATCTGCAAACACTGAGTTGTTGTCATCCAGGAACGTCCAGTGAATCTAACCGTGCAAAATATTTACTCCAAAACACGATAATGCAGAGAGATTAAAAAAAAAAAAAAGAAGAAATCCGCCTAAAAGCATTTCTGCATCGTTGGACGTTCCTTGTTTTGTCACATATTTCCTGTTTACAAATAAACAGACTCGAAAAATGATTTCAAATATGGCCGTTAACCTCTGACATTTTGATTGACACTACTCTCAGCCAATTGCAGGCTTTCTTTCACGATCTGCAGCCAGCTTTATCCTTTAAGGGCCTTTATTGATAAAATGGACATCGCCTCCTTTAGCTTTGAATTTGTTCAGCCATTAGTAACCGAATCAGATGCCAATTGACAGATAGGTTAGCCAATGAAATATAATATTCAAATTAGACCCTACAATAAACGCGCATAACGCCCCTCGCGATTCATTTTCACGCACCATTATTACCCGCAGGTGTGCACAATAGTGATAGAGACGTGGAAAGAAGTCAAACATTTACAACTTTTTTTCAAAATTTCGAAAAAAATGGCCAAAGTAAAATACACAGTTGCAAAGGTTTTAGTGTTGTAAACTGGTCGTCTCCAAATGGCCTCGTTTGGTAACACCTAAACCTACTCTTGGAAAAATGCCTCAAATACAATGTTTGGTTGTTCCGATTGTGATAAAATTTGAAAAGGTAGCACTTAAGACTTCAAGCTATTGTTTTACCTACTTTCCAGCTAAGATGCACATGCTGCACTCATCTGCAAGCATTTGATTGCAAACAAAATAAAAACCTATTTCTTTCTGTGTGTTCCAACTCCATGTTAGTAACGTTATTATTATTTCAGTCTGGAACAAAACCTCAGTGTTAACTTTAATTGGTTCAAGAACGGCATTCAATTTACTTTAGGGACGTCTTGGATTTAGATTTAAGGCGAAAATCAAAGGAACGTTAAGGGGTCAAGTATGTTAATGACATCATACGTGTTTTGAAGTTTGACAATTTTAAATAAATAAGGTTATACGAAAATAAAAGACTGGTCGAAAGAAATCAACCCTTTATTTTTGTGCTTTCACCAAACGTGTTCAGGCGCCCCAGAACACTTTCAAACGTGGGCAAACTCAAACTATTGTAAGTGGGTGTGGAGTGGAAACCGTTTCTTGCTGATGTGTCTTTACCGGAAGGTGACGTGAGGTGAGGCGACGGTCTTTTGCGCCCCCCAGTGGTGCAAGAGGGAAGGCTCATCTAGTGCAACCTGCCTGTAAATGAGCGCCATATTTCTGCTGTGTCATTGTGACGTGGCCGCTGAGTCACGAGTCCGATTTCGGCCTGGTGACTCACTCTCGCGATATGTAAGAGTAAGAGTGAGAGTGAGAGAATGAGTGAGTAGTCGCCTTCGCTAAAGCCAGGAAAACGGTCCAACTCACGAAATAGGGTCAAAATATGGCCCAGCGCAACAATTGATGTGGCAAGTGCAAGTGAGAGCGGCTGTTGAGAATGTCACTATAAAGCAGGATCGGGAACCAATGGCTCACGGACCATATATGGCTCTTTTTATGAGTAGATATGGCTAAAGTTTGACTGCAGCTCATTTCTCTGGGATTCCAAGGTTTGGAAAATGACTGCTGATTCGGTACATGCAAAACCAAGCAAACACTAGAGAAATAATGGCTCATCCATCCATCCATCCATCCACTTTCAACTATACTTAACAGTCAGGCTAACACCAGCTTACACAGTTGGTTGCAAAAAAACATTTAAATGGAAGATTGTTAAACTATAAATGTTCCCCATAGTTAACATGGATTCAACATGGCGGCGCGCATGGATGCTGCGGCTAGTTGCTCTCCAGCTAATCTTCTATTTATTGCCGTTCTTTTGTCTTTTTTGCTTTCATTTTTGGACACATGTGTGGCCAAAAATACTTACAGTAGGGACGAACTTATTCGGTTGGGTGGGCGTCTAAATTACGACTTTTCGGGCACTTTTTACACCGCCTATGATATACCGAGCGAACTTCAAAGAGATCCGGCATCCTTGTGGACAACTATTCCTTCTAATAAACGACGACAACGGCGCCGTAAAGACAGAAAACAGAAGCGTGGTTGCCGTGCGTGTAGATGTGTGAAGCGTGCGAAGTCTAAGGAGCAAGAAGGACGCGACGATGTGACTAATTCCACCATTCATTCCTCGCCGGACAACCGACGCTTTACACTCAACGCTCACGAACGGCCCCAACGGCGGCATCTTTTGACGATCTCTACAAAGACTACAAAGACTTCAGCTAAGTCAAATGATTCAGCAAAGCTAAAATTTGGTCTTTTAAATATTAGATCGCTTGCTCCTAAAGCTTTACTTGTTGATAACATTATTCTTGATTATAAACTTAACTGTATGGGTCTTTGTGAAACTTGGTTACGCCCGGATGAGTATTTAGCGCTAAATTATGCTTCACCCCCTGACTACGCGAGTAGCCATGTAGCACGCACATTGAAAAAGGGTGGCGGTGTCGCGCTCATTTCTGAAAAATCGCTCAAATTTAATCCTCGTACCTCTAATAATTACAAGGCGTTTAAGGCTCTTGTGATGCGGCCCTCTCTATTGTCAATTTATATAATAACTATCGCGCACCTGGGCCATACACAACTTTCTTAGACGAATTTGCTGAACTTTTGTCTGAACTAGTAACCTATGCAGACAAAATTATAATTATGGGGGAATTTAACATTCATATGAACTCCCCACTCAGTTCACTTACTATTGCGTTTAGGTCTCAAATTGATGCATTTGGTTTCAATCAACTGGTTGATTTGCCAACCCATAAATATGGAAACACGCTAGACTTGATTCTGACTCGAGGAGTTTTAACCTCAAACATTATGGTGTTACCGTGTACTACCGTTATCTCGGATCATTATTTAGTTACATTTGAGGTGCTAGCTAAATGTAGTGTTAAAAAAGTTGAAGGATTTAGCGGACGCAATATAAGCACTGGCACAGTTTCTGAGCGCTTTGAACTCTTTCCTTCAGACAATGGCTCGATTAACTCACTCATGAATGAGTTCAATACCACCCTGACTAGTGTCCTGGATTCAATAGCGCCCATAAAGCTAAAATCACGTCCTAAAAGACGCATGCCTTGGTTTACTGATGAAACTACAACCCTTAAACAAGAATGCAGGAAATTGGAAAGAAAATGGCGCGCTACCAAGCTTGAGGTTTTCCATCAAACCTGGTGTGACAGCTTGTTAAAGTATAAAGCGGCCCTTGCCTCTGCAAAATCGGCCTACCTTTCAAAGGTGATTGCGTCTCAAAAGAACAATCCCAAAGTCCTTTTTGACACTGTAGCATCGCTTACAAGGCAACAGACTATCGCAGATAGTTCGACGCACTCTGCTCATGACTTAATTGTCTTCTTTACTAAGAAGATTCAATGCATACAGGAAGAAATTGCTAAAGAAATTATTAATACCACACATATTAAAGGGCTGAAATCTACAGATGCACGACAGGGTGGCTGTCCAGGGAAATTGTCCGGTTTTAGTGAACTGTCACTTGATGATCTCAAACAGGTGGTGAATGCGGCCAAACCGACAACTTGCCAATTCGACCCGCTCCCAGGTTCACTTATTAAAAGTCTTTTTGGCGTCCTTGGACCTTCAGTTCTAAATATTATAAACATATCACTCTCCTCAGGTGTAGTTCCAGCAGCTTTTAAGTCCGCCGTTAGTAGCCTAGATGGTAAGGCGCCCGCTTTGAGACTGGGAGGTCGGTGGTTCGCGCCCCGGCCGAGTCATTCCTAAGACTTAAAAAGTGGTCGGCGGCGCCCTCTGTTGGCTGCGGCTGCATCGGCTCGCTACAACGGGTCAGGTGCAATCGACATTTCGTTCTGTGTACATTGTTACACAGAATGACAATACAAGGAAATTATTATTATTATTATTATTATTAAACCCACACTGAAACGACCCAACCTTGATCCAGAAATCTAAAGTAATTATAGACCTGTGTCAAACCTACCTTTCCTTTCTAAAGTACTTGAAAAAGTAGTGGCACAGCAGCTGAATGATTTCATATCCGAGAATAACCTTTTTGAATCCATGCAATCAGGATTCAGGGCTAACCACTCTACTGAGACAGCTCTGATCAAGGTAACAAATGATCTCCTACTGGCAATGGATTCTGGCGCTTCATCACTTTTGCTGCTGCTGGATCTTAGTGCTGCTTTTGACACAGTGCACCACAATTTCCTACTAGAACGGTTGGAAAAATGGATTGGTCTCTCAGGAACCGTCCTCTCGTGGTTCAGATCCTACCTCTCAGATAGGACGCACTGTGTTAAATATGGTGAAATGACATCTGAGCCCTTTAATGTTACCTGTGGTGTTCCGCAGGGTTCAGTGCTTGGCCCCCTTCTTTTCAGCATTTACATGCTTCCATTAGGTGATATTATTCGCAAGTACAATATCAGCTTCCACTACTTACACTCAACTATATCTTCCGTTGGAGGAATCTCCCACACTAAACTGTGTAAATTTGGAGACCTGCCTCATTGAGATAAAAGAGTGGATGTCACTCAATTTCTTGCGTCTTAACTCTGAAAAGACCGAAATGTTAGTCATTGGTCCATCTAAATGCCATGACTTATTCTCAAAAACTGCTGTGAACATTGACAAATGTCACATCACACAGAGTGACTCAGTTAAAAATTTAGGTGTCATATTTGACCCCGATCTATCATTTGAAATGCATGTAAAGAAAATTACTAGAACCGCTTTCTTCCATCTTCGTAACATTGCTAAAATCCGTTCAATACTGTCTCAGTCGGATGCGGAAATTATAATTCATGCGTTTGTTACCCCCCGTCTCGATTACTGTAATGCACTACTCTCTGGTCTCCCGAAGTCTAGAATCAAGTCTCTTCAGCTGGTACAAAATGCCGCAGCGAGGCTTTTAACTAGGACAAAAAAGTACGATCACATAACACCGATTTTGGCTAACCTGCATTGGCTCCCAGTTAGCCTTGGATGTGATTTCAAGGTTCTCTTAGTATTATACAAAATCATACATGGACTTGCTCCCTCTTATCTTTCAGATCTGATTTGCCCTGAAGCCTACGATCTGAGAGTGCCGGTCTTCTGGTGATCCCAAGAGCAAAGAAGTGTTCTGCTGGTTCGAGAGCGTTCTCCAGTGGTAGATGTGGGTGGATCTCATTCATTTCATACGTGAGTCAAACCCTCATGTTGAGGTTTTGAAGATTTTCCTTGGCCTCGTGTAGGTTTTAGATCAGGGGATGGTGTAATAATAGTCTGTAGTTTGCAATAATCTGTGGTCTGTGCAGCCCTTTGAGAGTCTTTGTGATTAAGGGCTATACAAATAAACATGACTTGACTTGACATGACCTAAATGAACGTTGTGAAAGCGAAATAAATATATTACAACACCATACATTGAATAAGGCAATAGCCTCCTTTCACCATTGGCGGGTCGTCAAAGCCTGAAAGGTCTTCTCTGAATCATGCGATGTTATTATTTTTTTCCATGAACACTTAATAAATAATTCTAAATTGTCTGTCAGCTTCCATTCATTGCTTTTCCATTGGTTGTGCTGCTTCAATATGTGTGCTTTCATATTCAAGCATCTAACCAATCACATTAGAGCCATTACTTGTCGCCAGGGTCAGTAATCTGCCCGGAGGCCTTCACAAAAACTTTTGAGGCCGTGAGATGACATAACATCAGTGTTTGATAATGCTAATGGTTTGGCCAATCAGATACTAGTTGGCATCTGAGCACCTGTTAGCGGGGCCTTGGGAAACATCATCAGTTTCACAAACTAAGATTGGGTACGGTGCGGTAACAGAAGTTTTCCAACGAAATTGGAAGAAATGTCCACTGTGTCCGTCAAATTGACATTTTCAGCACTAAATCGAATACAAACTTATGCCATAGATTAGACAAGAATGGCTCTAGTTTCAGCAATAACTACGATCGTGATAGAAAAGTGTCATGATTACTTAATACACTCACCTGTGCGCGCTCGTTTGACGCCAGCTGCTGCTGGTTACCTGATTGTTTTCCCCTCCTTTTTAAGCTCAGTGCTTTCACTCGCCTGTTACACATTTTTACTCTGACTGCCGTCAGTCCTGTTTTGTCACCCGTTCCCCACTCGCCTGTTCCTGATTTCCCCATTTGTCTCTGGCTACAACCCGTTTTTTGACCCCGACCATGTTCTTATCTCCCGTCCCAGCTAACGATTCGTTTTTTCCCGTTTGACCACGCTACAATCTCCCGCTCCGGAAGATCCACTTCCGCATTCCGAACGCACTCCGATCCCGTGAACGGCTTGCTCCCCTCGCCAAGCCATCACCGGATCGCTGGCGCTTGTTTTTCCACGTTAGCTCAATAAACTTGTGAGTTAGCGTTACGCATCTGGGTCCTCCTCCTGTTCTGGTCTTGACAGAAAATAACTTCTTGATGAAATTGAAACGCCCGCCACTGCTTTTAACCAACTTTTATGTAACACTAAATGCAATCCATCCATCCATTATCTGCACTGCTTATCCTCAGTAGGGTCGCGGGAGCCCATCCCAGCCATCTTCGGGCAGTGGGCAGGGGACACACTGAACTGGTTGCCAGCCAATCGCAGGGCACACAGACAATTCGCTCGCTCATTCAGACCTAGGGGCAATTCGGAGCGGCCAATTAACCTGACATGCATGGAAACCGGAGTGCCCGGAGTAAACCGACGCAAGCACAGGGAGAACATGCAAACTCCACACAGGAGGTTCAATCTCATGACCCCAGAACTGTGCCGCACATGCGCTAACCACTGCTCCACCGTGCTGCCCACTAAATGTAATGTTTTTTGAAAATTATAGTCTGTTACATGTGCACGCTGCAGGAAGTAGCTAGTCAATCCTAATGCGGAATGTGCATCCATGTTGCGTTGTGAGAAATGTAGTATTTGTGAAATCAAAAGATCTGCAGGCTTCCGGCTTGCTGCAGTATATAGGCTGGTTGTGATAATGACTTAAGATCAAAACCTCGACTCTGACAAACGCGAGATAGACCAATGTCACGTTCTCGATGGGATCATCATAGCCGATTTGATGTTTGTGACATTTCCACTCTCCTGCGGTTTTATAAAAAAGATGAAAGGGGAATTGTGCATCTGTAATGAAATGTAGTGATTAGAGGTTTGTTGAGTGCATCACAACATCCATTAGGGATGATTGGAAGCTATTTTAAGGGCGAGTAACAAGAGCCCTGTTAAGACCATGAGTCATGTGTTTATGTTACCTGAGATCCGAGAAGTGCGTCAATCCACAATACAAGCAAAGGTGAGTCACTCCACCTGCCGGCTTTATTGTTCTCAAAGTCGACAAACCTCGCAGCTTTCCATGAAAACAGCCAGACCATTAGGGACACCGCAACATTCTAATGATGCGAGATAAATTGATGACATCTTATGTCATCAGGTGGAAAATCCACTTTGAGAAAATAAACGCATGCCACAGTTTTCTTATGTACCTGCAAGTTGAGCAGAAAGTATTTGTGGTATAAGCTGAACTTTGATAACATTTTATTATTTTGAATTATCAGTCTTGACCAGGGTTTAGCAACCCAAAATGTTGAAAGAGCCATATTGGACCCCCCCAAAAAAATCCCATGTTTGGAGTCACAAAAAATGAAAAGCTTTTTAAAAGGGAAACACATACGGCAACTACTTTTTGTCACTAATTAGCGCAAAGGGCACCCAGTTTTATTGGAATTTCTAAAATACAAATTTAGCTAGACAACTTGCTAAATAGCTATAAAAAAAGTAGCGCGATAGTTAGCTAGAAAAGAAAACAGGTAAAAAAAAACAACAAGGTGCGAGATCGATTGCTTAAAGAGTTAAAAGCCAACTAAATAGAAGGATAGTAAGCTCAAAAAAGCTAGATAGCTAGCTAGAAATGAGGGTAACATTTACCTTGATAACTACTAAAAGAAATACAAAATGTTTGCAAGATAGCATCCAAAGAATGTACAAAGCTAGCTAGCTTGCTAAATAGCTAAAAATGTAGGAAAATAGCTGCTACAAATGAAATGAAATGATTTGCATTTATATAGCGCTTTTCAAGTCAATGACTCTCCAAAGCGCTTTACAATGTGCTCCACATTTCCCATTAGCGGCCTTGCAGCCATCTAAGGCGCTAACCTGCTTATTGGTGGTATTAGGGGTTCAGTGTCTTACCCAAGGACACTTCGACATGTAACACAGGCGAGCCGGGATTCGAACTGGGATCCCTTGATCCCAAGACGAGCGCTCTACCTCCTGAGCTACTGCCAGAAAGCTAGAAAAAACTGCATATATTTTGCGGATATGCTTTTTAAAACCCATAAATTTTGTTTTTTTGTATTTCCTGTCAAATGAATCAATAAAAAGATGAATAAATACAACTGTTGAATACACGAATAGATTCTCATTCTGTTCTTTTAAATAATTACTTAAAACTAGTTATCAACACTTTAATAAAAACGTTTTTGTATATGAAGCCCATGAACTGAAATGTATTTATTTAAATTTCTAAAATAACAATTTATCATGCTATTACTATGTCAGTCATTACCGGGTCAACCATTAAAAATAGGGTGGACTCAGTCAACCAATATATTTTTTTTTTTTCTAGAAAATCATAATGACCAAGCACTGGTGAGCTATTTTCAGAAAAGGGCTGCAGGCACCTCAACGTTCCTTAGAGGGTACCACATTGGAGACCCCTGGTATATATCTATATCCCTTGAAAAACCATTGTTTGAGTCATGTTGATTGTCTTACAGAAACCATATAATTTTCCGTTATCAAACATTTTTGAAACAGTGTCAGGGAGCCGCTAGGGAGCGCCAAAAAGCCCAATGTGACTCATGAGTCTCTTTTTGCAGACTCCCGGTTTAGGCACATTATTTGAGCAAGGTAATGTTTACATTACGGCGGTACAGTGGTTAGCGCGTGTGTGGCAGAGTTGTGATGTCATGGAATCGAATCCTTCTGTACAGATTTTGCATGTTATGCCCGTGCTTGTAGGGGTTTACTCCGGGCACTCCAATTTCCTCCCACATTCCCAAAAACATGCATGTAAGGTTAATTGGCGGCTCCAAATTGTCCCTAGGTGTGAATGAGCGAGCAAATTGTCTGTCCCTGTGTGCCCTGCGACTGTCTGGCAACCAGTTCAGGGTGTCCCCTGCCCACTTGCAATTTATCTTAACGGGACACAGTGTAATATTTGACGACTAGATGCTGCTGAAAAAAAAGCTACAAAGGGAAAAGCAAAAATTAAGGAGATTCAAAATGACAAAACAGCACCATTAGTCTTCTCATTTCTTTGCCTAGCTTTTTGCAGGTTTTTTGTTGAGGGTACCTTTAGCAGCAAGATGGCTGACAATCTAGTTGATGCTCATGTTACCTCAAATAAATTCAACATCTCCACGCTACGAGAATTTTGAAAGAAAAAAAGAATGCACATTTGTATGATAATTCATCTATTTCTGTCCTACTATTCAAATAAATATTGTCTCGTTTTTAAATAAATATTTTCTTTGTAGTAGTAGGATGTGCTAAATAAATCACAGTGTCCCTTGAAACTTCTGTAACGACCGACAGTGGACCCAAATGTGTAACGTTTAACACAATGCTGTTGAGGGATCGGGGAAGTCAGGGCGAGAGGAAATAGACTGCGATCTGGTGCTCAATGGGCAGGAAAAAAATGCTTGCCTTGCATGTGCGGAGGTTCGCTGACGGACTAACAAGGAGTGAACGAGAATGACGTGCTTAAATAGGAGGATGACTAATTAGGGAACGAGTGGCAGCTGGGGCTGAAAGAGTGAGCGCAGGTGAGGGCAATTGAAAAAACATGACAACTTCAGCATTTGATAACTTTACTCATCCAATGCTTCAGTGTGCCGGGGTACACTAGTGTACCGGGAGACCTTGTCTAAAGTGAGGGGGGAAAAAATCTTAACTTTGCTTGAAAAGTAAGCCATTGCTCAATATTGTTGCTTTTTTCTGGTAATCAACCGAACAACTAACATTCATCCATATCAGATTACTTTTTTCCTTTTATATCCATATTATCTGCTCATTATGTTGTACAGTATATTTAATAACTATATTTGTTTGAGGATGTGCTGCAAAATTATAGAATATTATATTAGTTCTACAAAAAATGTTAGAACAGGTAAAAAAAATACTTGTTTCACTGGAAGATAGGTTTTGCTTAATCGTAATATAATTCTTGATATTTGTATAGAAAAAAATGCAATTAAACAGTTTTAAATTTAGCAAAATCCAAATTGACAACGTTATTGGCCAAAATAAATAAAAATGAGAAGAAAAACCTTGTACTGTCATTCTAGGACACAATATTTTTTTACTTAAAAAATGTAATACATTTTTGTCCCACTTGCAGATCATTTTTGCTCCTTTTAGGTACAATCTTTATTATTTTCTAGACAAACAATAAAAAAAAGTAAAACTTAAAAATAAAGTAAAATCCAAACTTACAGAACAATTATTAACCAAAAGTGTATACAGTAACTCATTTTACCTCAAGATCAAGGTGATCACAAATGATAAGGAAAACTTGACAGTCAATTTAGGGTACATGATAATTTAAGCTTTAAAAAAAGGTAAACTGGTGTTGGAAATTATTTTTTAACATTTTTGAGACTGTGTGCCCCAAGGTTTTATTAATAAACATTAAGTCTGCCCTTGCTCCCCAAAAATTGGGTAACACGGGACATATTGTATAAAACACATGCACGGCCACTTCAAAGTATCATGATCTATGTGTGTGTGTGTTTTGGAGGTTAAGGTTTATGTTTGCTATAACCTTAAAACTCATGCCCTTGATTGACCTTGGTTGGAATTCGAGAATCAATGATTGAACCCTCATATTTGATTTCAAGCGTCAATGCCGGGTTAGTGTGACCCAAGTCGCGCTTAATCATCAATGGAAAACTAAAGAAAAACAAACCAAACTTCATTTTCATGACTGAGGGGGGAGTTATATTTTAGCAGGAAAATACTTGTACTCGGGAGACTGCGTTGTCAAGAACAATTCGAAGAAAGCCTTCCAGATTGTAAAACACCTCATGCAAAGCAAACGGGCAAAAGTCAGCATCATTGTGAATGAATGAATGATGCCATATCGTTCCATCCATTATCTGCATCGCTTATCCTCAGTATGGTCGCGGGTGCTCTGGAGCCCATCCCGGCCATCTTCGGGCAGTGGGTAGGAGACACCCTGAATTGGTTGCCAGCCAGTCGTAGGGCACACAGAGACAGACAATTCACTCGCTCATTCACACCTAGGGACAATTGGGACCGGCCAATTAACCTGACATGCATGTTTTTGGAATGTGGGAGGAAAACCCATGCACAGGGAGAACATGCAAACTCCACGCAGGAGGGTTTGTTCTTACGACCTCAGAACTGTGCCGCACACGCGCTAACCACAGCCCCGCCGTGCTGCCCCTCTTATATCATGGTATTCAATATTCCCCAAATACCTTTAATATTGCTTTTATTCTCATGCAATAAATTGGTTTAATATAATTTCTTTCTAGCTTTTGATATGCCCATAAATGTGTTTTTATACGTTTTGTATCGGGATACAGCTTACTTATTTCTGAGTTTAATACAGTGTTTTTCTTCTTGCAAGCATTGTATAAACCCTTAGGTATCCACAGATGCTTTACTGATTTATTGTTAATATTAATTTGTCACATTGGACGTTTTATATTATACTCTGTATTGAATATTTCCAAAAATATATCGAACGCACTATCTACATCATCTGTACTATGTATTGTATTCCAGTTTTGTTTAATTAAGTTGTCATTAAAAAAAAAAATAGTCTCTTCAGTTCGTTTGTAAATATATTCAATAGTTGATTACTGACTAGTAAGCTTATCATCATATACTGTAAATACGGTACTGGAAGGTGGTTGGAAATTTCACAAACCAATAATGCACAAATTCAATATTATTTGTAAAGATTTAATCAAAGAGTGTTGCACTGAGTGAAGTAATCCTACTAGGTCTGAAACTCATGCTGTACATTCTGTTAATATAGTCATCAGTGGTTTGATGGTTGTTTGGATTCATCAGATGAATGTCGAAATCTCCAAAGATGAATAGATTTTTGTTGCGTATTGCTGACTATGCCAATAATTGCCAATTTTGAACCTGAATCTTCTGTGCTCATATATAGTGGCGACTCCTCCTGTTTTGTTTGATCTATTTACGTAGTTTTAATATAGTAACTGAAAATCGACTCCCTTTTGATCGTTTAACCAGGTTGCAGAAACTGCAATGTGCTATGTGGGTTCTCAAACTGCTGCGAGTATTCTGTAATTGCTCCAAAATTTGTATACATACTTCTACTGTTTAGGTGAATCATTGAGAATTTCCCTTTGGATTTACCGTACAATTTTCAGGATAATACTTGCAGGTTTTTGAGCCAGTTGTTAAGAAATGGTTATCAGAATCAGCCAGTTCTAAATAATTATAGTCAGTGTGCGCAATACATCTCAGTTCCGGTACCTCTTGGTCTAATATATTTTGATTGGGTCCTATTTCACTGTCTGTCATGAATGAGTTTTGAATAAATATCATTACATTAGTGTATCAGTGTTCATTTTACCTCTGAAAAGTGATGGGTCCCGGGGACTCGCATGCTCAAAAATCTTTGGGTCCCAACAGAGATTTATGGGTCCCCAAAATTTAGTGTTATCGAGGTTGAAATTGTAAATAGACCACAAATATATAAATAAATCTATATATTCATTCAGTTTTAATAATCACACTTAACTGGTAATACGAAGCAGTTATCACTTCAGATTTTCAGTTCACAAAAATACTGTACATTATACAAAATAATACTGCTGAAATATTAGTCTCTATATTCATGCAGTTTTAATCACTTCAGATTTTTCAGTTCATATATTCTTCGTGGTTTGCTGTCCCGCCACAGTTGTAATGCCTTCTCAAGGTCCAATCCATTATCATCCTCCTCATAGCATTCTTTTGTTTATCTTTCGTTGATTCATTCGCTTGAAAACACGTGTTTTTCTTGCCTTCGCGCTCTTCAGAAGAATTTTTTCATGCCTTAATTATTGCCGTTGTTACCACTTTCTGTATTATGTTTCGACTTATTACCGACACTGAAGAAATTACCATTTTTTTGTTGATTTGCACCTAATACCAACTGTTTTTACGGAGGCATACTTCTCTTTCACTCGACAACCACCAAAACAATGACGTCATCTTGAAGCAGCGAGATCTCGTTTGCTGAGATCAGCGCAAGACCAAAACAACAATGGCGGATTTGCCTGACGAAAAGTTTGGAGTGCGGTAAATGTTTGTTTAAAAAAGGACAATTTGAGATGAGTCAGCAGACCAGCGTTTGACCTGAAGCATGTGAATGCCTGCATGGACCAGCTGGCAGAGATAGGAAGCTGCGTCGTGGCTGTCATAGACTTTCTGGACTAGTTTACAGGCTGGAGTCGTCGCTGCTGTCATGCATTTTCCGGACAAATTTTCAACATGTTACCTAGTGTTTACTATGTTTGTGTACTGTAATGCTAAATGTAATTCACCCTGGTCATCCTGGAAGGGGGATACCACTTGTGAGGTCCCTTCTTAAGGTTTCTCTTTTTCCTCACGCTGAGGTTTTGAGTTGTTCCTTGCCCGTATGTTGGTTTAAGATCAGGTAATTGTGTCATTGAAATCCTGTGCAGTCCTTTGAGACATTTTTGTGATTAAGGGCTGTAAAAATAAAATTGACTTGACTGACTTGCTTTTTTTCGCTATGTGAGCATTTCTATTGATTAAGTGATCATTAAGTTAAACATTAGTATCTTTGAGTTTTCTTCCCTGCTTCATCAATTTAACTTTGTTCTTCCTGTTAGAAAATCTTAAGATCACAGCTGGAAAACTGTTGCTTCATTGGTAGAGGGTGGCAAGCTTCAATGTTATCCATGTTCGGTGAGAGAGACGCCACCTGTGCTTTGGCACCTGCAACAGCCTCCTTGCCGGGCTCCACCCCGTTGTCGGTACCGGTCGAAGCTGCCCTTGCATATGAGTTGGGTTTGATCCTCAGCCCGGTCACAATGACATTGTTCATCCTTGAATATTGCTCCAAGTCATCAACTTTCCTTTCTAATATATTTTATCTTTCTCCACAACTTGCATCCTGAGTTATTTCACCTCAGCCAACAGTTTAAGTAGCATATTTTGTTTGTGATATCTTCAGCCTTGTTTGCAAGAAAGTCCAATGTTTTTTTTCATTTCTTCCTTCTTGTCCGAGGCATGATCTCTTTTCGGCCCCATTTTTACCTCCAATCAAGACCCTCTGAAGTCGCCCTGCTCGCATCAGCTCACCCATCAGTTGACCACGCTAGTTAGCTTTGCTTAACTCCACGCCACGGCTCGAAACCTCTCCTTGCAGCGAAAACCATCCAGCAGACAGAAAAAAGCCAAAGACAAAAATCATCAAAAAGAAAAGGAAAAAAAGAAAGTCCTCAAAGTAGTCGATTGCTCAAAAGAAGTTTCACGAAAAGCCGACCAACAAACCAGAGCATTCAGAATAAGGCCGGGAAAAAGTTGAGAGAAGAAAAAGGGCTCTTGAATAGATGGACAAATTACTGCTCCAAACTCTAAAACCACCCGACACAGACAGACCATGAGGTCCCTTCGAATTCTGGCCCAGGGGAAAGTGGCAACTTCCCTATCAGAGAAGCAGGAGGCAGCAATAATTAGCTGAAGATCGGAAAGTCTCCAAGAATCGACAGCATCCCATCAGAACTCATACGAAATGGTAGTGAGCAAACTATAGACATCTTGACAAAGATTTGCAAAATAATCTGGCAAACAGGACAGTGGCCATCTTTATGGAAAAAAATCGATAGTAATAATACTACCAAAGAACTGAAACCAACTACAGAACCATCAGTCTCATTTAGTGATGCAAGTAAATTTTTTTCAAAGGTCCTCCTGGACAGACTGAAACCACAGGCTGAAAACATCCTAGCTAAAGAAGAGGCAGGTTTCAGGGAGGCAAGGAGCACCACAGAACAGATTTTTAATCCGTGCATTTTACATGAGAAGTTTCAACACCACCAGAGAAACTACCATTACGTTTTTTGTTGATATCAAGAAGACGTTTGACAAAGTACAGAAAGCTGCTTTCTGGGCCACAATGCGAAAGGACAACAGTGGCCAGAATCTGCCACTGAATCAGAGGCTGCAGTCGCTTTTTTGTTGCTCAGTCTGTGTTAGCTCATTAGATGTCCGTGTGTAATTTTTGCCAGGTAGACCGTTTTTCTGATTTTTCTTTGTTTTACCATTACTGCATCCACCTGCAACACTAAGCTAGGGCCAAAACGTTGCTTAAAAAACGCGTAACCTCTTCGACTAAAACGTAAAATAATATGGCGACTGGCTTGCTAGGGTGTTGGTATTCCTCCAATGAAGTCACAGCGCAGGATAACTAAATTAAACTGTCTTCAAAATGCATTATCTTGGGAAATAATTGGAATATACCAAGGGAATATGTAGATTTTATGCAAAAATAATGTCATATTTTCTCACATTTTGGGTGTTTATGTATTTGGGAATATCTTTAAAGGTACGATGATTAATATTCAGTTTCATCAAGCGGTGAACTAGGATATTACAGCAGTTTTGAAGCCTCCGTATCTTTATTACCTGTCTATATACTACAGTCCCAAATAAACAACTCATTTTAAAAGAAGGCACCAGGGAGTCATTTGACATGCACTGTCAATATAATTTTGATGCCGATGAAAATGGGCTGACACAAGAAAAGGAAAATAACATCTCAAAGTACATTCTGTTTCTTGGCCCCCTCGCAGGGAGGCTCTAACTAAATGTATCTATTTTTTATAAAAATAAGGCGTCTGCGTCATACATCACATCACTGATGCAGAGAAAAAAAGCAATATATATGTGTACAGCGCTAATTTTGAACAAGAATATTAACAACCAGACAGTCAAAGTGTGATGTTACTGTGGCGACTGTGGACGCTACCAAGCTCCAGCACTATCAGAAAATTCAGGACTCTCAAGTCTGAGTCAACAGAAACTTAAATTCGAGCCCACAAAACAGCATAAAGATTTTTTTCATACAAATGTTGCATCGAGTTGATAAGCATTCCTAACCCTGAACTACATCCCTAATGCTGAGCGCGCCACCATGTGGCCAAAATGAGTAAAAGAAACATTTTAGATCTTGTTCTCTTCATAGCCTGCTATGACGTTAACAAGTACAAAAAAAAACACTTAAAATAACCAACAGTCATCTCTGAGGATTTTGTTCAACCCTAAAACTGCAAACGTATCTCAATTTTTTTTCCATTTCTTAAAAACGCAATCTTCAGGTTCAGTCAACAGGGTACTCTGGTCACAAAAAATAGCATTAAAAAATTAATTCTAACAGGCCTAAGGGCCACGTTCATGACTATCCAAGAAACCCTACTCGGTGGGGAGTTTTTGGAAAAAAATAAACTAGTACCCACATAGGAAGTGACTCCTCAATATCTAGCAGTGCTGTAAAATTCAAAATGTCATGGAAACGTTCAACTTTTTGTTTGAGCTAACAGCAATTCATGGAAATGAAAAACTAAGCGTTGTCTCTTCAAGGGAGCCGTTTTCTTTGTGAATGAGGACAAATCAAATCAATTGTACCTCTAAAATAAAAACAGCAAATTATAGTACTGTGCTGCCCTCACGTGTGGGAACAGCTTAAAACTCCCATTTTAGGTCCTCATGGAAATAAACGGATAAGGTCCAGGAAACGTCCACAAACTAAGAGGCAAGCCACCTCATTAAACAACTTAAATGTTTCAGCGTAACAAAAGGCAAAAATCTTTTTTGAAAACAGAAAGTCAGGCACGGCACTAAGCAAAAAAATAATAAAATCAATCAAATAGCGTCCGTCTCATTTGTGATTTGCCGGGGGAAGAAGCAGGGGGGCCGAGCGATCATTGGTGAGGGTCCTCTTGAGCTTCACGCTTCGGATCAGACGCAGCATGTCCTTGTCCCCCCTCTCTTGAGACAGGAAGTCTTGGTCCTGGTCAGAGGATGTATGGGGGTGCTCCTGAGTGGAGTAGCCTGGAAGGGATTCATCTGGCTGGGGCTGAGAGGCCTGGAACTGGGACCTCTGCTGGTGGTAAAGCTTCTGTTTGTCTTGCTGGTTTTGCAACTGGGGTTGAGTCTGGAATTGGATCTGGGGCCGATTCTGTTGCTGAACCTGCTGCTCTTGGTGATACTGTTGCATCTGCACTTTGTGGTTGAGTTGTTGGAGTTGCTGCTGCTTGGTGACACTGCCTTCTGGTGGAACGGTGGGCACAGGAGCAGGGATGGGCATCTGACCGGGCACCAGCTGGTAGTACGGAGAATACGAGGAGTTGAAAGAGGATGGAGGGAGACCACTCAGGCTTTGTGTGGAGGTGAAGGCCTTGTTGTAACCTAAACCTCCTCCAGAGGATGTAATGAAGACGTTCTCATCGCTGCCGGGTGTCAAGGCTCCCGCGGGAACCTGCGGCGTACTGATTGGAATGGGCACCCCACTTGTGATTGTGCCACGGCGAAACGCTGGCTTGGTAGACGGCTTGCGGCGAATGGTGGCAGTGGCGGACAGCTCCGTTTCGCCAAGCAAGCTGACGGTAGAGGCAGGACGCTTGGACTGGGAAAACTTGCGGTACTGGAAGCTCAGATCAGAGTTCCTCGGGATGGTGGAGGACTTGTCGAAGTCAGATTGGCTGCCGCCGATGTGCGACAGCTGGTGAAGAGAAATGGAGTCGCTGTCCCCGTGGAGGGAAATTGACTCATAGTCAACTGGAGGAAGAAGGAGAGTGACGGTTACTCAACATTGTCGACACAAATCGATGAGAGAAAAAGTTAACAGTGAATTCCATTGTCAACTATTGTCACCAAACATTTTCCCAATACAGAAGTGGCAGCGTTAACATCAAGAGCGGATACCAAAACTTTTTAAATTTGGGAGCATTTTAGCCTGGATACAGCCAATAAAAAAACGAATTGCAAAGTTTGCAAAGCAGACCTTGTATATCACGGCAGTACCTTTTTTACGCATGAACATTTACAGAGAAGGTAAGACAGTTAAATGAAATGAAGTCTGACTCGCCTCGGTAAGATTCAAGTAACATTCAAGCTGATGCGGTTTTGATGACATGCGTTGCACATTTTATTTGTGTATATTTTGCTAAAAGAGAGTGCTTGAACGACAAACGTATTTAAATTAAATGCGCGCAGCCCGGAAACCAAACTTCAGTTGTTCAAATTTCAAAAACAACAAACGTCAGTTTTTAAAACGGTTTTATTTCAAACGGTTAACAATGGTTAACTTTTTATTTTATTTTTACAGACTTTATACTTCACAAAATGCTCACAATATTTGTTCAATTTGCTATTCTACTGCTGCTGAAGCTCATTAGTTCTATTCTTAGTTTACACGAGGGGGTGGCCAACCCGGTACTCAAGAGCTGCATGTCCTGCATGTTTTTGGAGTTTCTCTGCTCTAATACAGGTAATTCTAATCACCTTGATCATTATCAAGCTCCCACACGGCTTGCTAACAAGCTGAAATTTTGCATTACCTGAGTTGGAGAAGAGAAACCTCCAAAACATGCAGTATATGCGGCTCTTGAGTACTGGGTTGGACAACAATGGTTTAAACAGATAGAAAATGTTTACTTGATTTCAATTTCCCACATATTTACCAGTGCTTAAAAGATGGACAGAGGATTATTTATGTCCCAATTGATGACCACTGATCAGAATTTGTTTTAGATGTATTTTCTTTTACGTTTTGTAAAAGTCCAAGGTACGTCCAATAAAATAGTACTCATAATTCAATTGAGGCCATGTTTAATTTAAAACAAAATTAATAATTATCCATTCATTCGTTTAGTTGTTATAGTAGTCGGTGACTCGTAGACTACAACAATAGTTTTTAGATGCAGCCCTACTGAAGATGACAAATTTCTTTCATAGAGGACATCATGGGTGAATTCTAGACGGCGGTAATAGATTCGTGGCATTTCCATTCAATTTACCTGGATTTTAGATGCAAGTTAATGGATGCAGAAACGAGTAACTACACAGCTTTTAGTGAAAGAGATTCGAGCATAAGAAATAGGCAAGGAAAAAACAGCCGAAGTCCTACCAGAGAGGGGAGGCTCTCTCTTTAGAGCTGGAAGAGAAGGAATGAGTTTTAAAAGCAGGGAAACAAAACAAAACCGAAATGAAGAAAGACAAACGGAAGTGTTCAAGGTGCTGAGGCGAACTAAAACGAGCGCACACGTGCGGGTGAATGTGCGTTTCTTACCGTGCGAGTGGATTGTGTCTTCAGAGCAAGAAGGTGTTGTGGTCTGCGTGCTGTAACCGCTGGAGCAGTGCAGCGAGTCGCGGCTACTCCGAGCCGTGTCCGCCGTCAACGTGCCCAGAGTCAAGGCCAGCTGATCTCGGGCTGAACACGACTGCAGGGAAAGACGGAAAAGGTAATTATAAAGCCTTGGTCTTTTCCCCACTAAATTATCTTAATATATGGTGAAAGTAAGATCTGGCCTAAAAAAAAATCCAGCCAGACCCAAACCCGGCCAGCGGGTATAACAGCCCGGACTAGCCCAAGCCCAACAAATTAACTTGATTTGAGGGGCAGTGCCCGAAGCAAACACGGATACTCATACTTTATTTGTGAGGACTTGGGAGGAGGATGGAATGGTAATTCAAGTAGATTACTTATATCATAATAATAATATAATACTTTATTCCAATCCTCCTCTGTCCAATGTCTGTTCTTTTGCCCACGTATGGCTTTTTATTTGCCACCCTGCCTCAAAGGCCAGCATGTTTGTGGGTACTATTTATCGAAGCTGCTAATTGAGGACCTGTAAAACTAGAGGCTGTAATCTACTTGTACTCCTGCTTGGTTGTACAGCGGGGCCTCACACTTTTCTTTCTACTGTGGTTATTGCTTTTTTGTGCTGTTCTCTGAAGGGAGTAGTACACACCATTGTAGGAAATCCTTATTTTCTTGGGAAATCCTGGCATAGAATAGACTTAATTTCTTAGACTGTTGAGTCTCACAAGTAAGTTCTATTTGTCTAGCCATTGTGAATGTTTAATCACACCCGCTGAAGTGATGCTCCGTATTACTTGACTATCTCAAAGTAAGGTAAGTCAGTAAGTCGGTTTATTAGCTTTTCTCACTAGCTAAACTGTTTTCAGCTGTGCTAATATAATAAAAGTGTTTTAAAACAATGAGCAAACAATATACAATTAGAACACTGGAGTGCAGGTTGCTGGAAATGGGCTTCTATACATCTATGTAGATATCATATTAAAACCAGACGTTAGCATAAAGAATTGTTCTTTACCTAAAAATATAAGTAAAGTTCGAAGCGACCCAAAACTTTTGAATGATAGTGTATGAAGAGATCATATCCAGGCTATTGGCTGCACTCTACAATCATGTGTTATTGTGTGTGTTACCTTGCCAGATGCAGACATGGCGCGGGCCCGCTCGCCATGCTGTGTGTAGGCAGAGTGTGGAAGAGCCAGGAGGCCATTCTCATTGCCCAGCCCAACAGAAGCCATCTGATAGTTTGAGCCTGCTGCATCCTGACGCAAATACAGAACATCAGTTTGAAAAACTGCTTGGAGCGAGAAAAATGCGAAGGAACATCTAAAAGGGTGTTGCAAGTGAACAAGACTAAAAATGGATGACAATGGAAGTGATGTCAGGAATACTGGTGGCGCAGTTGTGTGGAATCTGGGTACCAATTCATTATTAACGCCCCTTTAAAATATCAGCCAAGAGAACAAAATTTTATGAACAAATCGGATCATTACTTAAATTTGGGTATGAGTCTTGGTCTGAAAATTTGGGAGATAGTTAGAAAACAAATTTAGAAGTTATCAAAATATCAGCACTGTCATGTGATAAAATGCATCTCAAATATTCGTTATCTTACTCCATTGGGTTGGCAACCCAAGAAAAGAGCCATATTGGACCCCCCCCCAAAAAAAACACATTTTTGGAGCTGCAAAAAAATAAAAAGTTTCATTCTAAATTATATACATATACACATATATATACACACATATATGTATTATATATATATATATATATATATATGTATAAACATACGTATATATACACATATATACATACATATACGTATATATACACATATATACATACATATATGTATATATACACATATATACATACATATATGTATATATACACATATATACATACATATATGTATATATACACATATATACATACATATATGTATATATACACATATATACATGCATATATGTATATATACACATATATACAGGCATATATGTATATATACACATATATACAGGCATATATGTATATATACACATATATACATGCATATACGTATATATACACATATATACAGGCATATATGTATATATACACATATATACATACATATACGTATATATACACATATATACATACATATACGTATATATACACATATATACATGCATATATGTATATATACACATATATACATACATATACGTATATATACACATATATACATACATATACGTATATATACACATATATACATACATATATGTATATATACACATATATACATACATATATATACATATATAGATACACATATATACATATATATATACATACATATATACACATATATACATACATCGTCTTAGCCATCTCTCAACCAAAGTTAGATTCAAGAGTTATTTAAAGAGTAATCATTCTCTAAATCTGTTAATATTAAATGTATTGTTGCTTTTGCGTTGAAAAAGAAAAGATCCAAATTCTTTTTGAGGGGGAGATTTTGCTTTTTCACGCGCTCTTCATGATATGAAACGTGTATGTTCATATCAAACTTTAGATGAGAAACCAAAGCCTAAAACCCGACATTTTTGTTTATAGCCTTAAAAATATCTGTGTTTTATATTTTCAACAGCAACTGAGAATAAGAATAACAAATGACAAATTGTGCAGGCACGAGGAGTTCAACGACACGAGACAGGGGAAATGCGATGAGGGTGAGGCTACTACAATGCACCAATGAAACAAAAATTTGTTGCATCTCACTTTTGTCCTATCTCGGCGGCTGACACGGCGGCCTGGCGCCGTGCCAGCGACGTAGCCGTAACGTCTGCTGCTGCCTTGGCGGCCGCCAGGGCGGGAAGGGGCGCTCCCTTCGCTGAGCGAGCGGCCGCTTTCGTCGCAGCCGATCGGAAGATACTGGGACGAACGCTGCCACACACAGGAGGAGCAACGTTTCCTGTTTTGGCTCTTTCATTTCAAACCAGAAGCTAGTCTAACAGATTGTTTGCTATTAGACAAGTAGCAGAATCTCTCAAGATCACTAGAATTAGACTTGAAGCTTGCTTTATCAGAGTTCACACCGCAACTGATTTCTGCCCTTCACAATCTTATGGACACACTGAGTTGCCTCAACATCTCAAAGATGCATATTTAGCAGATTCTACCACCCTGAATGCAAAAGTTAGATGGTTGAGAAATCATTTTGGGCACTGTTATACCAATTTGGGCATGTCCCCAGAGAATATGAGCATCAGCCGGTGGACATTTAATCAAAAATAGATGGTGTGCCATCTCCTTTTTTCCCCCTTCCATATTGAGAATAAAAAGGTCAAAATTCAGTGGACAAGTCTCAGTGAAAACAACTTTTGTCAGGCCACGTTTCTCAAAAAGAGGATACCATCAAGTTTGTAATCAAAAACACATTAATGATAAAGTTTTGTTTTGTATGGTTTTTACATTTAGCACAGGCAGGTTGCTACTCTAACTGCATGTTTGTGAATATTGACAGGAGGGGAAGGTTAATGTGAATAAGGTTTTTACAGTTAAAATGGCTTATTTTGTATATGGTTGGAAGACACCCGCTTATGACGGTTAGAAAATTAAGGCTGACTGGTGGATGGAGAAGTGAACAAAAGAAGATGCTAATAGGGGCAACAGAGCTCGATTTCTCTGATATGAGGAGCAGTTAAGGTAGAGCCATATGTGGACCTTGAGGAACTTGCTAAAACTTTGAGTGATTCATTTGGGACGGGGGCATTTTTAAGGAAGATTTAAAAAAACTTAAATGGGCAACCAAAACGAGTTTTGTGTGTCCAGAATGGCGACAACAGCGTTTTGTTGGTTCCGATGTGTATAACTGTCAGCAGAATGAAGATATTTCCACGTTGAAAATGACTCTGCCACAACAGAAACTTGCATCTAATGCAAGGTTAACATTTCCGGTGGCAGAAAAAAACAGAAAATACACCAAAAATAATATGGCACTTAAAATATAAACACTACACAAAGAGTTTATGGCAGCCACTCAAAACAACACATGGACTCAACCGAGAGTTAAAGAGACTTTGCAGAGGAAAAAGAACATGGTAAAAGATAGCAATTAAGGCTTAACAACGATTAATCAGTAAATCGCGCTTGATGACCAACCTCTGAGAGTGGTACACAACATTGGCTTTAGTCATCTCTTGGAGCAACTGGAGGCCAATTTGAGAGACCCACCCATCATCATTTAGGCATATGTGTTCTTCATAGAGAGGCATGTGACCACCTACTTGTTCCTTTACAAGATGTACCATATTTAGAAATTATAATCGACATTTGGAGTTCTCTGTGTGCCCAATTTCCCTTCTGTCTTACAGCGTGTTGGATTGTATATATTTCAATTTTCGGGGCATAATTTTGCATGCCCAGCACCTTTGTGATTTGCATACAGCTCAGAATATGAATGAGGCTGTTGAAATATACTGATCATTGGGAAATAAACAAAGAGGGTGTCCACGTAATTTTGAAGGACAATCCCTGAAATATAAAGAAATTGATGGCTAATATACAAGTAAAAAGTCTCAACTGTTTTGCTTACAGCTTTTAATTTGTGGTGTAAGAGGGTTTGCAAATGCTATGGGTTTTGTGCACCACTCCAAACATTCGCCCATGACCTGTTCACGTCTGGAAGATATTCAGATCAATATACATAAAGGAATCAGGCCTCTACAGCAGGATGTATAAGTTAGGTGGAACAGTATTTTTATATGTTAAAGAGTCTCTCTAAGCAGAAATCGGCTCTCAGCATCTATTCATCTGACCATGGGCTTCCAATAACGATGACATTAAATCAGTGGACCCTAATGACGAACATAGCTACTGTGTTGGCTCCTTTTGTAGAGCTGTCAAGGTTTAAGAGCAAGGAGACTGCAACCAGAGCAGATGCAATCCCCCCCAGTTACATTTTTTATAAACATACTTGCATTCAACTTTTCACAGACAAAGCTTTTAGTAAAATGTATTTCAAAAGCCCAGAGATGTGTGCTGTTCCAGGAGAATGGTGACCAGGGTATTAGACATATGAAAAGTACTCTAGATAGATAGATAGTGACCCATTGTACTGCAAAGCCAAGTTATTGGTTCCAAGAAAAAGTCAGGAAAGGCAAATCGATACACCGAATGCTGTTATAATATACAACATTAATATCATTTAACAATAAACCATGCTTCTGATATTAATTTTATTCATATTAACGTTTGTATAAGCCCCCCTCTCTCTGGTAAAACTTTAATGTTTTTACAGATACTTCACATACCCTGAAACACATAGAAGCTTGCTAAGGATTCATTGATCAAGAAAGGGGAGAAAGTAAATAAAACAGGACATACAAAAGCCAGTATGTCAAGAGCCAAGCAGCCGCTTGGGCAAGGTTCTAGAAAAGATCTTGTAGAAATGATCGATGTGAGTAACACATCAGCAGGTGCTAAACTACCCCACAGAGCAAAACATCCCAGGGTAATATAATCTGATGGACTAATGCAGAAAGCATCCCCTGACTTGGCTGCTCAGGCAACTGTTTTTTTCTGTGTCCTCTCAATCTTTGTGGACACAAGACACCATACGAAAAAGACAACAAAAAATGTCCTTAATACTTCCGTCATAGTTTGGGGTAAAATTAAGATTGCACCGATCGGCCCAACAAATCTTATTTTGTGGGAGAAGTTGCACAATCGGTGATAGACTAAATACTGTTTGTAATCTCCCGTTGCCGTATTTTGAAGTTGTTTTTGTTTGACTGATCCCGTTTCAACACTGTTCTTTATTTTAAAAAAAACAATGAGTCGTGCACATAGTTAAAACAACATATTATCAGTCATTATTACAAGAACACATTATAAAATGGTTGCCCTCAACACTAAGCTGTACTTAAAAAGTAGTTTTCTGCTTCAGAAAATGTTGTGAACCCTGATTTGATATATTTGCATAGAAGATGTATACGTAAAAGTTCAAGTCAGTGAGAGTTTGTCATAATATATATATATATATATATATATATATATATATATATATATATATATATAATATATTGTCAATAATATTCGTGTATTATTTTACCATTAGATATTTATAAGACATTTAAAATGTGAGCTGGTACCTTGATGTGTACGCCATCCACAGCAGAACTAATGGAATCCAAGGAAGGGACATGTCGGACTGAACCAGACTGGTAGCTATTTAGAGACAAAGAGCATTTGCGTAACTATTACATAAACTACCACCGTTGTGTGTACTTTTTTCAGTAAAAGCTTACCTGCTGATGCTACTCTTACGTGACATTGAGTTGTTGGGAGAGGCTGGTGGTGTTTGGTAAGTGTAGGTGAAGTCTGAACCTTTCAGGTCCAGTATAACCTGAGGGTGAATAAAACTACTTCTGATTAGCAATCTCTGTAAAATCAACTGACAGCAATATTCACTTGGAATGATCATAGTGAAATGTAAAGCTTCGAGTATGAGAACAAAAAAATAAACAATGTCAGTGAACATCAAATAAAACTCGCCTTAGAAGTCTAACACGTCCACAAAGTGGCGCCAGAGTACAGATTTTTTTGCCTAACCTAAATAAAATCAAAGTTATGATAAATGGTCTGCATTTATTTGCCATTAAGAGTCAGTTCCAAAGAAGAAAATGTGCAATCCTTAAATGCAAACAGGAGGCAGCAAAAAACTAATATGCACATTTTAAATGTATGGGAATGTCCGTTTAAACCCGCAGTGTAAATGCAGTAATGGCCCACGTAAAAGCAGAAGCTGACATTGAAGTGGTGCATAATAGCACACCTGCTCGCTGGCTGGTGGCAGTTTGTTGGGCTCTGATGTGAGCGTGGTCAGGTCCTCCAGGATGGTCTGCAGGTGGGTCACCTCACCCAGCATGTTGATCTCGTGATCCTGATCAGTATAGAAACTACCATTAACGCATTTTATTCTATTAGGGATTTGGCGCACACACACACAAACACACACACCAGCACTGGCTTCAGCAATGTAACAAATGTGCAGTAGCGCGCTCTCTCCTCAATGAGCGCCCGACACACGGCTCTCTTCTCTGTCTCCTCTAAGACTGCGTAGCGCGAGTTTACATCCTGCAGTGCACTGTCTAGCTGGCCGCGCACTGCGTCTTTCCCTGCACAGAAACACACAAGAGACGCTTGATGGTTATGTTGCTGACTAATCCATGTAGTTGAATGTACCCTTTATAAAAGGTAGGAAGATAAATGAACACCAGAATATTTCTTTTAGATGAACAGCAGGTTTCATGGTTCACGCATTAGAGAATCAAAGACTGCCGTTTTCTGCAGGGGGCAGTAAAGACTGCCGTTTCAGATACTCGCAGATTTACATATGTCCTTGACTGACATTTACTCTGAATATTTTCAACCCCTTACAGTTACTATAAAATTTCCAATCCAAGAAGTACCCAGGGTAAATTGAATGCTGTTCTTAAACTGTTGAGAATCTGGACGGTTTTGGCCTCTTTTGAAGGTAACACCCTGAAGGTTATCCTAAACTGAAATAATCACTGAAAATTCTACTAACATCTAGTAATCAGAGTTGGAACATACAGAAATAGAAGTTTTATTTTCGCTTGAATTTTTTTTTGTCAATCAAATGCCTGCAAGAGTGTATCATTGCCATTTGAGCTGAAAAATAGGTAAGACAATAGGTTGAATGAAGCCTTACCTAGTACCTTGACAAATTTGATCACAATCTGAAAAATGAAAACTTTTATTCTACTCATTTTTTTCAATGGTAGGTGTAGGCTTTTCCAAAAATGGCCATTTGGAGACAACCAGTTCAGAGCTGAAAGAGCTGTAAATGTTTGACTTCTCTCTCCAGGTATGAATCGATGATTGTGCACACTTGCGCATAATAATGGTGTGTAAAAATGAATTACGATTGGCTTTGCGCACTTTTACCTTCGGCTCTGATTTGAATACACACATCAAATGTGTACATATTTACGCAGAGAATTCATTTGCGAACCTATGTGTCAATAAAGAGTTTTTAAGATTGGTCATGACGTTGTTTTAGTTTTAGTTTTTCACGGCGGCGCAGTGGTTAGCGCGTGTGCGGCACAGTTCTGAGGTCATGAGATCGTACCTCCTCTGTGGAGTTTGCATGTTCTCCCTGTGCCCGTGTGGGTTACCTCCGGGCACTCCAGTTTCCTCCCCCATTCCAAAAACATGCATGTCAGGTGAATTGGCCGGTCCAAATTGTCGCTATGTGTGAATGAGCGAGTGAGTTGTCTGTCCCTGTGTGCCCTGCGACTGGCTGGCAACCAGTTCAGGGTGTCCCCTGCCCACTGCCCGAGAATGGCTGGGATGGGCTCCAGCACCCCCGCGACCCTACTGAGGATAAGCGGAGCAGATAAAGGGTGGATGGCCTTCATAGTTTGTCACGGGCTATGAATTATAAAAAAAATAATCTTGCAATTGCATAAGAGCGGTGTCAGTCATAATGTCAGAGGCTAACGGAGGTATTTAATTTATCTCACATATCTGTTTATTTTAAAGGGGATTTATGAAGCCAAACAGGCGGATACAACGAAGATCGTCAAAGAATGCAGGAATGAGTAGCCTGCAGACAGTTTCTGAAAATATTTCACCAGCATGGGGGTCATTGCAATTTTCTAGTAAGTTTAATTGCTAACGAACAAGATGTTTTCATAGTTGACTTAACTTCTAATAATTCTATCCTGGTAATAAAGTAGTAGCAACATAGTAACAACTATAAGTTGATATTTTAGAGATGTATATTTTAAAATGGTAGTCCATTGTACCAATACGTAACAAAACAAGCTCTCGGATTAAAAAAAGGCTGCCGACTCCTGATTTAGAGCAAGACCAGTGCAAACAAATGCAAATGACCTCTCAATTGGCGTTAACTGTCATATTAACAAGAAAAAGTGTTCTTTTAAATTGCTAGCCTGGCGTTACAAGTAGTCATCAGAGCAGCACATTTGTATGTTAACAGGAAGTTATTTACTACAGGAACGAATACAAATCCTATACGCTCAGGTAGAATAAGAATATTCAGGGGAACAAATTATTTTACTCCGGTGTGATAGCTACGGACTGATAATGGAAAATATGACATCACAGTTATGGGACTGATAGCAAAAAATAGGCACAATACAGCAATCCCTCGGTTATTGCGGTTAATGGGGACCAAAACCACCCGCGAAAAGTGAAAATCCTCGAAGTAGCGACGCCCCTTCAAAAATGCCTAAAAAGATAAAAATAAATTATTTTTTTTTTTTTTAGACTCGCGAAGCTCCGAACCCGCGAACGTGGAACCGCAAAGTAGCGAGGTCCCACTGTAGTAGGTCATTTTGAGTCCCACTATAAAATTCAATCAGCCTACACAACATATTAGAAAGATTCAAAGCACCTATGTACCTCATTAAAATGTTGCACTCTTCCTATATATAGTATGCTGGAGGCATCAGAGAGAAAGTGCATTGACATTCATGTGGCTCAGGATGTGTACATACAGCACTGTTGTGTTGTGTTTTGAAAATTATTGAGTACGGGGAGTTTTGTATTGTTTAAAGATTGTGTTCCGTCACGCTCCTGTCTTTGTGTTTGTGCTTGAACACAGATTTAATTGGCTCCATGCCACTCACTGATTAAGATTGACAGTCTGCAAGCAACTGACTTAATCCTAACAAATGTGTTACTTTTTCATACTTGACATCTATATAAAGATGCCTCAACATTTAGTGTACATGGTTTGATGTCTTTACTCCTTGGGCAGGTCATCACAGCCATAGATTTGCTAAGCTATAGTGAGACCTTCACTCTCAGAATTGGCCGAACATTGTTTGCTCTATGTAGTTTCTTCTCTATGCACCAGCATTTGAATAATTTGTTTGATTTACCTATGTGCACAATTAAGATAATGCCACATGATAATAATGAGTGATAACATTTTTCTTAGCAATAGCACGTGCTTTGGGGAACAATGTTTTCACTCAGGATATTGTTTGTTTATTGCAGAAACACACATTGATACCATTATACTGAGCAACCCCATAATCACATACATATGCACTATTTATGTCAGTATTAGAGGTAAGATCGGGCCCCAAAAAAAACAGCCTAACCCGGTCCGAGGGTGGAAAACCCGAACTAACCCAAGCCTAACAGATTCACTGGATTTGAGGGAGGGACCCAGCCTGTCAAAAACCCGAATTTTCGCAATGAACAGCCCAGCACGAAGTGCAGCAGTATGCACGGTACGCGGATTACCTCAAAAACGTGATATTTGCAATTTCCGACAACAAACGGCTTGTAGGAGACGGGGGGTAGACGGTGTTAATCACCCTTCCAAAGTCACCAAGGGTACCGTGCATATTATGCAGATCCTCCACGGAGAAAAAGAAAACATCGAACACATGACGAGTGGAACATTAAAAATAATAAATCAGCGAGAGAGAGAAGCTTATTATTATTTATTTATTTAGACCTGCGAAGCTCTGAACCAACCAACCTCATGTTCGACATTTTAAGCCCAAAACTGGCCAAAGATCTTACTTTTAGTAGGTATAAATGTGCTCAAAATGTCTTGTTGTTACAGTTATTGACAAACAATGGAATTCATCAATTGATTGATTGATTAATTAAGTCAAAGTCTCTCCAACACTACTTTTCGAAGACATGTTTACCAGAGCTCTGTAATGTGTTTGTAAAGAAAAAATGACACACAAATTTTTTTGTTTTTCACTAGCCAGTTATATATAATTGGATTTACAACGGCATAAACTGTATAGTCAATATCGAAAAATTGACTTCAAAAATATAACAAATAAAGCTGCTGCAGTGAATAATCGTATGCACACATTCGCAAATACCAATCACACACACATACACAGACCATCTATACGTGAAAGGGTCAGTTTCTCATAGCTCAAAAAGGTTCAATGTTGCTGTACTGCCATATCCGCCTAACATGTACCTGCTATAGAAACATACCTACATAAACACAGCTGCGCACACAACTTAGGACTGGGACTTAAAAAAAAGAAAACAGCAATTTGCCCATGTGA
The DNA here is from genome assembly GCF_059441175.1 of Urocampus carinirostris. NCBI lineage: Eukaryota > Metazoa > Chordata > Actinopteri > Syngnathiformes > Syngnathidae > Urocampus > Urocampus carinirostris. The sequence continues at coordinate 7,013,368 of NC_142354.1, read as the reverse complement.
ACGTTGAGGAAACATTTTCTTATCTCTCCCCAAACCATAACACTGGTAGAGTAACTTATTAGAATTTTATGAAATGACTCGGCAACTAAATTCATGATTGTCTCTTAAAGGTCAAATACTTTAGTTTGTTCCTTTCTGAATTCTCAATTTGCAAGACATATATATATATATATATATATATATAAAAAACCTTTTTAATTGAGTTTTTTGTCTATTCATGTAATTCATTATTTTTTTCCTTTTAAAATGTTATATTTATGAAATTGTGTCCATTATTCCACCAATTTCCATGTGTCGAGACAACATTTTTCACATCGATATCCGTTACATTATCTTCTTTAAAGCCAAATTTATGTCATCCTGTTGTTTTAAAAGCTAATATTAGAAAAATAATCTGCGAATATTTGTCTCTTATTTGTTGAAATGCAATTTCAATTTACAGACGCTCCCCGACCTACGACCATTCGACTTACGTAAAACCGTAGATACAAACATTTTTTTTCGGGATGTCAGAAAATATCCAGGCATTGCTGTAAATTAGATTTTGTATTGTGTGCACCTTTTTCGGAGTACAGGACATTACTGTAGTGCTTCTTTCCTCTGCTGCCGTCGTGTGGCGTTGTTTGAGGTCACCTGGCATCAACCCGGAAGTGAAAAAATCCGCTTCCTCTTCCTAATTCGTATGTAAACATCTCTCCTTCACCTGCTCGTAATCCCACTGCTGCCACCAGTAGTGTGTAGTTTTGTGTGGGTAATGGATTGCTCCTCTTTCATGAAAAAAAATACTCAAACACTTACAGTATGGTCTCTTTGTAAACAGACCAAACTCTCTCCAAAAATAAACTCTCACGCCCACCTACATTGTCACACCAACTCTCGCGACATTCGCTGCCCTACTGACATCATTCATGCGCATCTCACATTTGACACTACACTATCTCCAGCGTGCTAAGAACTTTGACGTTTTTATTGTTCAATATCTTGTGCATCCATTCAATATGGTTGGTGTTAAGTGTAAAAAAAGAGGCGAGATGTTTCTTTTAAAACGAAAGTGGAATAAGAAAGCTTGACGCGGTTGGGAAAACTGTCTGAACGCTTTTTTTCGGCCACTTTACCACGGAGTAGGACCTCTTGAAGCGTATCTCCCAAAAGTAAGTTAAACCTCACTTTATCATTATAGAGCATGTTATTTTTTTAGTACAAACAATACAGATTACTTATAAAAGCTTTAAACATACTTACATACATATTAAACATACAAATATAGCACAGAAGCAACTGACGTCCAAATTCAATTTAAGAATGATCATCCGTAACCTAACTAGTTCGTAAGTCAGGCAGTGGATGTTCATCCAAAATGAATGTTTGCATCTTGAAGCAATTGAAAAAAAATCCTTTGTTTTTTTATTAGAGAGCAAAGCTGACACAAATTTCAGATTTGGTTATTCTTATATAGTGACCTTCTCATTTAATTCTTTAATATTATAAAAGGTCACCTAATTATTTGCCGAAGCACGACTGGCTGCATGCTGGTCGTAGGGTGCAGATGTGCATCTTTGTGTTCCTTTTCCCACCTTTAAAGGCAAGGCACTCTCGAAGGACATTTAGCATTTCAATAATCTTTAACAGCTGGTGGCCAGGTGTTCCAAAATATTTTCTGGCCCTTTGTGCCAAATTAGGAGTTGTCCGAGACACTCCTGAACACAATACTGAAATGTGATTTAAATAACATTCATTGGCCCCAGAATGAGCAGGTTTATGTTACAAAATGGTACTAAGTTCAGTTAACGTTTGCCTAGAGTTCATTAACACATGCCCAGGTAAAGCCCTGGCCTGATTTTTTTTTTTTAAATAACAGTTTTCTATCTTAGTGCATGTCTACTGGTGAGGCGCCCTGCATTTACAGGTATTTATAAAATCTAGACGCCAACTAGGTAGGTTTCTGGGAAAACTTTCACTGATGTAAAAAACAAGGTTGTCTGCATTCCCGACACACGCTCACAAATACATTCACATCTAATAACACTGGGGTAATGCTAGCCTGAGGCAGCCTAAACTGACATTTGCTCACTAACAGTGATAACAAAAAGGTATGCTGGACGTTCTGTTCTGCTCTGATATTAACCAATAAGGTGAGAGCAAGTTTCGACGGGGTAAGACAATTCCACAAAAGAACGAGCAGCATTAATTGTGAAGTGACTTGCTTGGCAAAATAACATTTCGGCGAAGTATGAATTAAATGTAAAAGAATTAGTAAGCTAAGCAACAGCGTATCCACTACCCTGAACCTAGACAAATGTAATATCACCCATAGCGACTCGGTCAAAAATCTAGGTGTTATATTTGATCCTAATCTGTCGTTTCAGTTACACGTGAAAAATATTACTAGAATAGCTTTCTACCACCTCCGTAATATTGCGAAGATTCGTTCGATGCTGTCCCAATCAGATGCAGAGATTTTAATTCATGCGTTTATTACTTCTCGGCTTGATTACTGTAATGTATTGCTTTCTGGTCTCCCGATGTCTAGCATTAAAAGTTTGCAGCTGGCTCAGAATGCGGCAGCTAGACTTTTGACTAAGACCAAAAAGTTTGAGCATATTACTCCTGTATTGGCCAACTTGCACTGGCTCCCAGTCCACTTAAGATGTGACTTTAAGGTTCTCTTATTAACATATAAATGTTTGCATGGGCTTGCACCCTCTTATCTCTCCCATTTGATTTCCCCCTATGTTCCTGCACGGAGTCTGCGCTCGGAAAATGCCGGTCTACTTGTGACTCCGAGAGCCAAGAAGTCTGCGGGCTCGAGAGCGTTCTCCATCCGGGCCCCGGTGTTATGGAACGCCCTGCCTCTGGAGATAAGATCTGCAACCTCAACGGAAGTTTTTAAATCGAGGCTTAAGACACACTTCTATTCCAAAGCATATGATTGATGCCCACCTCATATTCTGTTTTGTCCTGTCTTTTTCCGACGCCTGCCTGGCTGATACGAAGGAGAAGGATGATTTGGGATGGGTCAGCGGACCGGCGTCTGACCTGCAGCATGTCAACCCCTGCATTTACCAGCTGGCAGAGACGGGAGGCAGCGTCGTGGCCGTCATAGACTTTTTGGACTGGTTTGCAGGCTGGGGGCGTCGTTGATGTCATGCACTTTCCGGACATTTTCAACATCTTACCTTATGTTTACTATTATGTGTACAGTAATGCTAATTGTAATTCACCCTGGTCAATCCTGGAAGGGGGATTACCACATGTGAGGTCCTTTCTCAAGGTTTCTCTTTTCTCCTCACACTGAGGTTTTTGAGTTTTCCTTGCCCGCATGCTGGTTTAAGATCAGGTAATTGTGTAATTTTGTAACTGTAATCCTGTGCAGTCCTTTGAGACATTTTTTGTGATTAAGGGCTATATAAATAAATTTGACTTGACTTGACTTCCTTCCCCCTCAAGCAAAAGAATGCAAGTAAAAAAACACAAAAACAAAAAAAAACATCAAGAGTATTTGGCCCAAGTCATTCTCTTTGCATATTTTTTTCTTTACAGAACAACAGAGGAGTAACAATAAAAACATCCCAACCTTATGGTGAAGCATATAGTACACCACCTTTAAAAGCTCATTTTACTCCTACCATCATCTTGCCACTCGCTACAAGCAATTTGAGACGCTATCTGAAGTGGTCGTAAACCACATAATGATAGAGCATGCCAATGCACATGCACACACATATAACGTGGAACAATACATAATCATATTTTCACCAAGCCCATCGTGAATGAACTGATGTGAACTAATGTAATAATGAACAGGAATTGGCAGAAAAACTCAGCAGAAAGAATATTCAAGCAACTACAAGAAAAACAATGTTGAGATACGCATTGGTGGAATACAGTACAAAAAAAACCCATTGACATTAAAAGTCCTTTTAAGATTTAAAAGTCTTCGTTCTCCAGCTGCAGTGCAATCAATAAAATGCTCACAGCGAGCTCATGAACAGTACTGATTAAATCTAGCAAAGCACAAATGGCCATCATGACGTGTTTTTGTTTCAGTTAACTTTTAAGAATGAATGACAAAGTGTGTGCTAAGTCAAATTGGAAAACAAAACAAGACAAAAAACATGTTCGGATAAGATTAAATCACATGAGTGGGGTTCATCCTGGAAAGGTCTGAAGTGTCACTAATAGGGTATGTGATGTGTGATGTGTGTGTTCACTGACGCGCGTTTGCGACAGAACTTGGGGTGTTTGAACATGTGTTAGGGCGTCGCCCCTTTTCTATGGTGCCAAGTGGTAATCTCTGTACTTGACAATGGTGTAGTCAGGTGTTGTCATGGTGGCAACCAGGTGTGTCACAGGAGGCTCATTCCACAGAGAGAATTGGCAACCTACTTTGTAAAAGGATAAAAATCTCTCCATTTATTACCTCACTTTACTGTTTTTAATCTCATGTATGAGTATATGCATACCTTGCTATAACAAGATTTATTTCAGGTTTGCTACTTCATGTATTTGCATCATGTATTGTGTTCTGCATTCTGATTTGCTTTCTAATCAAAAGAAAGTTCTTTAAAGCTGAATAATGTATTTAATATAACAATGTTACAGAAAACCCTCATAGTTTTCTTTTCTTTTCAATATTTGATACGATAACAAACAAAACATGTTTTTATCATTGAAGTAATATTATTCAGTGTCGGTTTTCAATTTAATTTGGAAACTTTTTTTTTTTAGATATTCCATTTGTAAGTGAATAATTATATAATTGATTTTGATCAGTTTCGATATGAAATAATAATAATTTTGAATAAATTGCATAGTCAATGACCTGCGATGTATGCCGATGGAGATTTTTCATTTTCCGGAGTTCCGTTTAGCAGAGTGGATGACGTCACACGCTAAGCCGGGAATCGGAGAAGAGGTTAGCTCCGGTAGCTACCGGTTGCTCCAGGTAGCTCCACGTTAGCGTCCGAGGTGCTAGACGTGAGCCACGTTTACGTAAAACACAGAAAACTGCACTCTCTGTACGCTTTGATGTTTTTCACCAGCACAGCCAGTTCGTCGGTCTTATTTGGTAAAGAGTTCACATTTACCATGATTACGGACTGTACAGAAGACTTATAACGCCGCTAGCTGCTTAGCCTTAGCTCCGACACTGCATCCACGATAGGGCCCCCTTGTTACGCCGGCGCGAGAATTCTTCAGGGCAAGGAGTTGAGTTCTCGGATAAACACATTTTTGTACGTTAAACCCCATACCGATATGATAGAAAGTAATCCAAGGTGTACGGACGGCACCAAAGTTTTTTGTGACCCAACCGTAATACCGTAGTGGGTTCAAGAAAACCGTACTCATTACGGCAAAAGCGTAGTACTTGGCAGGTATGCAATGGGTTCTCATAATAAAGTGTCTCAACGCTGAACAAAGATTGTTTAATAAGCTTTCATATAAAGGATTCTTTAGAGACGTAGAGTCAAAAAGGGGTCTGCTAATGTAACACTGTGAGTGTAAACTGTAATTGAAACTTTGCCCTATTCTTTTTGGCCTGACAAACCACTTACTGTGTTGATTCAGCTCCGCATACATTTAAATTGGAAAGACACAGAGGAGGTTGCTGTGGCACTTATTTTATCTCCGAGCCAGATCATTTCATGAAAAGAGCCATATCTGGCTCGTGAGCCATACATTCAAAACCCCTGACTTAAAGCATTCTATATTGCATTTTATCATCAGCCTATCACAGAGTTTCAAAGGCAGAGCAAAAGAAGCCCAGTCTGGATCTTACCTTTTTTAACCTTCTTCTGCAGTTTGACAGTATCGGATGACTTTTTCTTGATATCTGCTCTTGCCTTTTTATACTCTTTAGGAGAGAAAAAAACATTTGGAGAAGATATTATTTGAGAGGCATTGGAACATAGTGATCATGTGTGACTACCTTTTGCATGATCTTTGTCCAGTTGACTGGCTGCTTTTCGCCACTCCTCCATTTTTAACTCTAGTGGTGTGATGAGACTTTCGGAGAGTGCTCTGAAAATTGAAAATTTCTCCATGAGTTGCCGTTTTGGTCATTTTGGTGAGGATCACACTCATAAAAGGGTTATTTTACAGATAAGATCATTTGGACTTGAGACTGACCCATGTGAAACACAACAAAACTGGAACCCTTGATGTGCTTGTGCATGCAAACACTAACACTATCCAAAAGAAACAGCTACTGTAGCTAAAGTAAAAAACTGGAAGCCATGACTAAAAATGAGAATTAAAACTGATCAATCTGTTTTACCATACATTTATTGGTATTACAAGATTTTTAAATCAGGATTTGCAATTTGAAGAACTTTGGTAGTATTTGTAAAGTAAAGTATAAATCAAAATAAACAAAGACATTTGAGTTGAAATTATTCCAAAACGTTTTCACAGGAAAACAGATGTTTAGATTGTTTATTTTAATTACTGCATTAATTAAAAAACACACAAAAACTGAGCTTGATTACATTTCTTTATGTAAATAGTCTTGAGTGGTCACTACACAAGGGAATCTTAATATTTACTGTTGAGAAGCTAAACATCTGGGGATTTGAAGAAATACTCACCCAAAAAGGTATCTGAACAATAAATCAATTGCATATAAAAAGTTCGTTGATTTGGTCATACGTTAGTTGTTGCACATTCAGTGTGCATGCAGGAACTTAGCCAATGTACCACGGTAAACAAACATATCGTCTTCAACTCTTCTTCATCCCCAAAACGTTGCAGTCTGTCCCAAAAACTCAATGCATTGATGGCAAATAGGCACAGTAAAATGTAAAAAAACATTTGAGGAGCAAACATGATAAAGAAAAGCCATAAATGCACTTTTTGAAAGCTTAATTGTGACACTAATGATCTTTAATTTTCAGGGTTAGGGTTAGAAAAAAAAAAGTTAAGGTGTTCTGCATTCTTTGCCCACACTGCATCAAATCCTTTCCAATTATGATTGAAACCAAACCCTGATCAATACTAGCCTGCTCTTAGTATGACTGAAACCGCTACCGGACATTCCCAAACAGATGAATTGGACACAATCGTATTTCCCCCTATCCTTCAGATAGACAAATCATACGCCATGGTTACTGCACCAACACACGTGTGTCTTCATCTTACGTGGTAAAGAGCTTAAGTTTGGACTCAATGCTGCGATGTCTCATACACATCCTGGTTAGTGCTGAACCGATCTCCTTGGTAGCACCTGTAGAACAAAACAAATTTATATTCATAAATACACACACACATATACATACATACATATACATACATACATATACATACATACATATACATATATACATATATATATATATATATATATATATATATATATATATATATATACACACAGGTAGATCAATAAACTGGCGAGGAAAGCGAGCTCTGTTGTGGGCACAGAGCTGGACAGCCTGACAACAGTAGCTGAGAGACGGGCACTGGAAAAGCTGCGGTCAATCTTGGACAATCCATCGCATCCACTACACAGCATTATCTCCAGACGGAAGAGCAGTTTCAGCGAGAGACTGCTGTCACTGTCTTGTACTACGGACAGACTGAAGAGATCTTTTCTTCCTCATGCCATGAGGCTCTTTAACTCTACCCGGCAGAGTAAAAGCCCACATTAAACCACACCGCCTACATTGCATATTACCGAATTTTATTGCAATATGTATTCTGTGTAGCACTATTTAGATATTCTATACAACACGCTACAGTGGGCATTTGCACGTCACATTGGGTATTTGTATATTGTATTCTTTTTGCTTTATTATTGTATTGTCTCAGCTCAGGGATGCTGCTGGAAATGTGAATTTCCCTGCGGGGATGAATAAAGTATCTATCTATCTATCTATCATTTGTTGCCATTTTAAACCAAAATTGCTACTATATGAAGAAATATATCTCTGTGGCTTAATGACTAAAATAGTGATATTGAAGCCTCTGCAAGTTATTGCCCGCTCAAAAACTTTGGAATTGTCTGAACATGTCAAGGCTGGTAGTGGATCAAATAATTAGCCCCGATCTAAGTATTTAATTAACTATGCTTGCCTTGAAGGGTGAACTGGTGCTCAGTTGCTGGTCAGTATTTTTTTTTTTTTAAATGAGGCTTATTTTTGTTGCACATTTCATGCCTGCAGCCCCCTGTTATATGTCCAAAGTTTTGATGTGTGTATTTAAAGAAGTGGAGATTGGACTGAATATACTGTGTTATCACCAAATTTTGCTGGTTGTTTAGTACAATGTGTCACAAATACATTGAGTGCAGTGACTCTATGTAGATTTAATGGTAAGAACGGCATCAGTGACTAGTGCACTACACTCTGGGTATTTCAATTTTGTAAAATACAGCATGTTAGCATGTTATATTTTACCACGTTTAAACGGTCTTCTTTCCCTGTTTTGTTAGCTGCTAGCTGGACTTTGGATAGTGTTTACCTGTTAACACTACAAAGCTAACCTAAGGTACTGCAGTTTAGCAGTTATAATGCGTAAGCCCGCACTATGTGAGTGACTTTCGTCTACTAAGTCCTAAGCTACATACAGAGAGTTAAATTTACCATTAATATTATTTTACTTTGGTGAAAGTGAGAGTGTGACTAGTTGCATCATCAGTTCCCTCATTCTCTTGCGCCGAAAATATCTTCTTAGAAAAGATTTAACAGTTTTTCTTCCGTATCACTATGTTGTCTCACATGATTTTTTAAACATTTATTATTTTGGTTTTATACAAATTTCACAAATTGAACACTCCAACTTAGAATGGTGTTTTTTTTAAATATGCAGGGGTTGGTGTCTGAACCATTTTTAGGACGAAGGGTGCTTCCAAAAGAATACTGATAACTTAAATGAAAGTGAAACCATTTCGGACACACATGACAAAAGTCAAGGCCTGCAGGTTTTTTTTTTAAGTTTTCTAAGGTCCCTGAAATTATCTTGATTCATTGTTGTATCATACACCAGGATAAATTCTTGGATAGTGTTTTTGGTTCATACATTTTTGCACTTAATTGTATTTCAATTCAATCATAACAAAAAATATTTCAGTTTGACTGAATAATAGAAAACTGTTTTTTCTTCTCTGAAGAAAATTTAGCATGATTTTGCTCAGATAAAAACTTTTGGAAATTAATATCATGTCCATGCTATTTTATGAAGATTTTTATTTCAAAGAAATGTTTATTTTGTGCGAGTTGAAAATTCAAGGTTACCGACAGCTAATAGAAAATATTGCTTTATTTACCTAAACCTATTGGCATATAACTGTTGGGTTTTAGAGAGGTTCAATGGGTTTCAAGAGACTGTAAATGTCAATTTACAAATATTCAAAATTAAATCAGTCTGGTCCAAATTACTTACTAAGCCCCTCGTGAATTTAACTCCCTGGTTTAGGAGATCAAGGGCATGCATGCAAAGGTGTCTAAAAACAAGTCATGACCGCAATACAGCTGCTTTCATCTGTCGTTCATAATCACTTTCTTTGCAATTAGAAAACGTACAACGCCTGGGTAAAAGGTGCGGCAAGGCGTGTTTGCTTTGTTTGCCCTTCCCGCCCTGTTGCCATCAAATTATCTGCTGCTGTACAATGCTTTGCTTGCGTGTTTGTATCCTGTCTGATGCACAAAACACGTCTTCTACTTAAGGCAAGAACAAAACCAGTGTTTGCTCAGGGGAAAGTAGGACAAAAACCTGTAAAGAGACATTTTCACAATTTTTTCCCATCACTTGTGTCTGTATGAACAGAGAGCAAATGTGACATTGTTGTTTAAAAAATATATGATAAATCGAAGCAAAATCATTCTCATTAGAAAACCAAATAGATAAGAAAAAACATTAGATTTTTATCCATTTATCTTAAATAGTGCTATTCCGAAGATTACCCTTAACAGGAATTCCAGTTTTTTGTCACACTTAGTTTAATTTGGCACTTTACAAAATATCTATATAAAATATAGATTTAATTTAAAAAGGCTTGGACAAATTTGGTCCACCAGGGCTTGTCCTGCATGATTTTGTAAGTATTTTTTCTTGCTGCAAGACAAGACGATTAAAAAGACTATGATCACTAACAAGCTCCTGTGGAGTTCGCCACAGGCTGATCATTTATCACCTGTGTTGGAAAAAAGACCTAACCAAAACATTCAGTACATGTTGCCCTACAGGACAGTTTTCTCACCCCTCGTTTAATTCCAAAACCAATACAGTTAACGAGAAGCTAAAGGCTTGCATCCCATATAGTAAACTATCAGTCCTTCAACAGCCCACCTGTTAATGACCTCAAACAATTGACAAAAAAATTGGTCTATTTGAAGTGGATGGAAGCATGAAAGGGATCTTAGCCCCACTCTCAATTTACAATGTTTCTCCTTTGAGGGAAAAACAGCACAAACTGTTCAGCAAGCAGGCCAAAGCAACATTTTTCCAGTCTTGCACTCCCGTCGCTCATAATGCAACTTATTCAAGAGCAATTTGTCTAGGTGTGTGTGATGTGTAAAGTGTGTAACTGTGGTAATAAGCTTAGAACTGTAGCGACGTTCGCTAAGTGGTTGAAATGACAACAGTTCCAAGTTTGAAAGAGGGCCAAAAGATTGCACCATGTAAATCTTACAGCCTGTTTGAATTGAACAACTATTGATTTATTGAACAGCTTGCCAGAGAGAGTCAACAGCTATGCTTCAGCTATTGACTTTTGGAAACCTCTATGATGGCATGATACCATTGTCTGTGTTTGCTAGGGGGTAAGAAATTACAATTAAAAAGCCCCATGACGCAGAAAATGTCAACTTCTCCTTTGTTACCATGTGATCGGTCACACGGGAGCGACAAAGACGGAACGGAATGAGAACACTTCTGTGTGATTAGCTGATGATAACACTAGTGTAATTTAGCATATTATCTTTTGAGATTTTGTGCTTTTTTTGTCTGCAATCTTCTTAAGCCAATGGTGTCCAACTGTGGTCCTCAATGGTAGCAGCCCTGCCTGACTTTCTTTTTGTTCAAATGACCAGCATTGCTACAAAACTCCTCTTCATTAGCAACAGTATTCTCAGTGATTACATTTTTTTCACGGTTAGTTATATTACAGCATTATTTCGAAATTGATTATTTTTTCAGTTTTTCTAATATTTAGGTAATCAATAAACGGAGACAATAAAGCAAAGTGTAGCAGCACTTACAGTATGTACTGATGATAGAGTGAGGGCTTTGTATAGTATCCGCACATTAATACCTCAAGCAGCAAAGCGAAAATCTCAAATATTATGATGGTGTCCTTAACTATCACAGAGTCCTTTACAGAGCTCATCTTCAACTAACAACAACCGCACGCAACCACGCATATAGAGCAGAGCAAGACTGAGATTGGTTGTGCTTTACTAAGTATTGACAACAAAGTACTACGACCTTTTTTTGATTATCCATAGGTAGTGGCATGGTAAATTAACACGATTTTGTTTTGTTTTTTTAAAAAAAGCACAAAAATAGAGCGTGAACTAAACATTCAAACAATCAAACCCATCCAAGTCTACATTCTCCGTTCCTGAATTGAACACCTGCGCTAAATCTACATCAAATGTCCCAGTTTCACTTTATTTACTGTCGGGTAATGATGCCAGCTTTTACAAAAGCTCGGACAACAGTACGGGCAGACAAATTAGCCCAAGTACCTACAATCCATTCGCAAATTGTGGCGTGACTCGCTTAGCGGTGCCTTCCAGTGTAAAAATGTGGTCTCCATCAGTCATGCATCGCACCCAGGCCGCTCGCAAAATTTCTTTGAACGGTCTTTCACACCGATTTCCAGGGGTTGGCCTTCAAATGTCAGGCCTCCCGGAAAGACAACAAGGCTCAGAGTTCGTTCAATGGCAACAAGGCTCAGAGTTCATTGACTTCACTTGTTTGTTTTGTGTTTTTTCACATTGGCTGTGAAGCCCCGTTCAGATGAGGCGCCATTTGTGAGATGCAGTCTGCAATCAGCACGATTGTCAGACGGCGCTTTCCCCCGCGCACCACATGCCACAACACTACTGTGAGCGAGTAAAAACCTTATAATTAAATGAAAAATTTGGATGACATTAGTGTTGATAAAACCGGTCTTGATAAGAGTTTGGCATAATCAACCAGGCTAGAAAATTTGCACACATAAAAAAAAAATTGGCCCAGAGTCACAAGCAACGTGGCTAATTGAAAGGAACGGGAGATTTCCCGAAGGGCTGGCTCATGTCAAGGTGGAGTTTGAGCTGGCTGAATGAGAAAAATAATTTGAACATGCATCTAAACTTACTAGTGCATTTATTGTCTAATCAGCTATTTTGCCCAGTCAGTGCAACAGATCATTCCGCAGATCATTAGTTAAAAGCCTAAGAATCTGTTGGGAAGGCAAACGCAAATTTGATCTCAAATAACTGATTCTGTACACAGCTAAATGTGTTTTCATCTATATCAAAATTTTCATATAATTTTTCTTTGAAATAAAATGGTTAAGTGTTTTCTGCTAACAAGATATACCCATTTTTCCCCCAATAAAAATGCATCATACAAGCTCCCTGCGGTTCCGTTCATTCAAGTTCCCCCCTATTGCTAAGTGGGCCGGCTTTGGGTAGAAAACTCCTGGGCTGAAAAAGGGGCCAACTCTGGCCCTGGTCACAAGTGACATGTAATAGAAACTCAAATGGCTTGCTCTTTCTATTTATGGAAACCGTTCAATCACCGGTCAATCAATGATGTGACGCATTGGGATACTGACTCCAATTAGTCAAGCTATTGAATGGATGTAATATATAATTAGAGCACGCTACTGGTGAAATAATAATGGGTAATCAGTGGAGAAACACTAAAAAGAAAATTTGGCACTTGGCCAAAATACAAGCATGGCCCCAAAACACAGAAGACCAAAATCAAATACCCAAAACAGTAATAAGAAAAATTTACATTAATTTGCCACTTCTTAAAATGGCTAACTAAATTTCGAATACCCATACTGCTACGAGAGTTTTGTAGGCGACTGTGTTCACGTATTTGCACTGTACATTTAACCAGTATACACATTAAACAACACTCCACCCTAAAAAACAACAACAATTTCAAGGACACTCAAAGGCAACCTGATACAGAAAAATTGCGAAACAGAAAACCTGACCTATTTTCAATGTCACATACACAAGCATCAATATTTTGCTACAAATGCTTTGAGGGTAAGAAATAAAAGAACAATACATTTATAAATATTAGGCTGTCAAGAGAACCACTACCGCAAATTCCGGACTATAAGCCGCTACTTTTTTCCCAAATGTTCAGCCCTGCGGCTAATTCAGCGAAGCGGCTAATTTATGGAATTTTTCTAACGGCCATCAGCGGCGCTGGAGTATAAAATGTAAGATTAAGACCAGTAGAATATGTGCGCCAAAAAAGACTGCAACCTCTAAATTTAAGCATACAATGTCTGTAAAGTTGAGGTACGTTCAGATATTGAGGAAGACGCCCTTGACGGCAATAGTTATGGGGTGGAAGTTGAGGACAATCTTCCGATTTTCCGTGAATTTCACAATTCTGGGATGCTCGTGAAAGGCTTGGTGACCGGGCCCTAAAGTTTTGAGCAGCGCAAAAGTTTTTCGCGCTGCCAACCGCGTGTGAATTTCCGACCGCGTGTAAAGCACTGCTGTATCTCGTCTGTATGGCGATCTCAAAGCGTCCAACAGCGTCTGCTTCACAGGCAGAAATTTCTGGCCGTGATTCAGACGCAAACGGCTGTGTGACTGGGCCCTTAGACCAACTAAGTCTGAGCAAATAGATCTTGGCGGTTTTATTTGCGAATGTCGCAGAGTCAGATCAATCACTGGCCTGTGATACAGGCAAATTTGTTTTCTGTAAACGTTAAGTTAGAGTTGATTTTGTTTTGATTTGAGGGTGTTTTATTGATCATCTGGTGATGCTATTAGCATATGCTGAAGAAGTCTTTGTTCTCAACTTTCCAGTGATGTGACAAATGTGAGGCAATGCTACCTGTGCGAGCGCCTGGGGTCCTAAACATGACGAAAAGAAAGGTCCTCTTCTTCTTCAGTAAAAAAAACCCTGCAGAAATAATATGCCGCCTTTTATACAAAAAACCCATTTATGGATGGTTTTGTCTTTTATCCAGATGCGGATATCCTTTGTTAGAAAACAAAAAAAAAACACATTCACTCCTCAGAGCTTGATGTTTTTACATTTTAGCAGGAATTTCAACACCTAGGTAGTAGGTGCATTTTTGCCCAGCTTGTTAGGGCAAAACCTTTTTAGTGTAGTCTAATTTTGATATTGTCAATAGTGAGTAAAAACAGTTTTCTGTTATTGCTCCAAACTTTTTTTTAAAAAGCAACCACTCTGGCATGATAGAGCAAGTCTGCTGCTGAGAGTAGTAGCTATGATTTATTCTCCTAGCACTCCAACCCCACATGCTGTATTTTATTTTACTACCAACTGTCCTTACATAATCACAGCAACTGTTTTAGACTTCAGCCTACTGTAAAGCTCCTAGTGCGCAGCAATGAATCAACACAATCTGCTGTGTTTAACTCTCGCTGGTGGACGGGTTAGAGTTGTGTTTGTGCTTACCTCTGGAGCCCATCGCCAGGTCAGCTACTTTTTGAAAAGCATCTAGGAATGCGCCGGTCACCAAGATGGTGGTCCTGTATAGTGTGACAGACAACACAGGTTTAAAATAAAAAATGATACAAATACAGGGATCAGAATGGAGATTTTCATTTTCAGCTGAAATAGCCAGGGTCCAGGAATAAAGCAGGGCGGAGCCCCCACCCTACCCCCCCGATGTTGGTGTAAGGCAGGAGTCGGGAACCTATGGCTCGCGAGCCATATATGGCTCTTTCTATGGTATCTGTGGCTCAGAGACAAATTTGATTGCATGCAAAATTTCTCCATCTTGTTCAAAACTTGAGATGTCTATCCTATTCAGGTACACGCAAAGCCAAACCAAAGCTAAATAACAAGATATTACTTCGCAGTATATATAGGGCACGTTTTTCACTACAATTTACAGTCAAGGTGTCACACAAATAAAGGGGGAAAAAAAACTCGTTTTGGCTGTACAACGCTAAAGAATCCTTTATATAAAAGTTCACTATATAATCTGTGTTCAGTGTTCAGATACCTTATGATGAATCCACAGAACTGTAAATACGCCAAGACACCGGAAGAGAACTTAGTCATTTGATTGGGTGAGTGGGAGGGATGGGTGGAGCTATGCAAAATGTGCAAGCACTACCTCCCATCTCTCGCCCTACGCCGTCTGCGCCAAAAGTGAGCTCATCAGGCTCCCTATTTGCAGAATGTTGTGACGTTTTTACACAATAACTGCTTGCATCTGGTTTTGAAACCAATATGTATGAAAAAAAAGGGTCAAAAGGAGTTTAACCGATCTTGAGTAATTGCAAGAAAGAGACAAGTTTAAAGTGGTATGTTTGTTGATTTTGGGACAGGGGCTCTGGCATTATTCTCTTTTCATAATTTTTATCAAATCATCAAAAATAAATGTGCTGAAGACTAAGCTTTTGTCTGGGGCGCGGGTTTAGCAATTTAGTAAATTTGTCTCATAATATATGGTGTGGCTCTTTCCCAAAATAAAATTAATATTTTTTGCTTTTATGGCTCTGAGTCAAAAAGGTTCCCGACCCCTGGTGTAAGGAGAATGAAGTAGAAGATATCATGAGCATGTTTAAAGGTGAGGTATTGGCGGTAATAAAGCCCATGCCATGTGACAGGTGCGCCCTGAGTGCGTGTTAAATAACAAAAAAGGCAAATGCAACTAAAATCGTGCCTTTCAGTATGGTGCTCCTTATGGACGTGAAAATACATTCTCCTGGACTCTGTGCCACTGTTAGCGCTTGGTTGATCACTGGAATATCAAATTAATTTTGTTATTTAACTGGCTGCCCTGTTTATCAATAAATGAATGGCTGATATTTTTTTAATGTCATGCTTTAAACAACTAAGGCTAGGTTCACACCGCAGAGCTTAATGCTCAATTCCCCTTTTTGGGGTGAAATCTGTAGCTTTTGTGAGATTGTTCACATTTCCAACTAAATTAGACTTGTATGTGATCTCCTGAGTGAACGCCTCAAGTGTCCTGCATGCGCAAAGAGACACATGACGTCACATGCAATTCACTCGATGTTTGAAGAAATACTCATGGATGTTAAAGGCTGAGCGCATCTAGAAATTTTAAAGCTAGTGGAGGCAGCATAGTTGAATCAAAAAATCTTTCTTTCCCTTTATTGAATGTCAGTGTTTTCTCCGCCTCCTTCCGCCTGGTTGCACGCAAAATAGTAACGTCTGCCGCCTACCGATGCATGAACGTGTCTCGACCGCTCACACAGTAGTCGCATTCCAAAAGATCAATTATGTATGGGACTTAAAACTACATATGTACTGGACTGTCTCAGAAAATTAGAATATTGTGATAAAGTTCTTTATTTTCTGTAATGCAATTAAAAAAACAAATGTCATACATTCTGGATTCATTACACATCAACTGAACTATTTCAAGCCTTTTATTATTTGAATATTGCTGATTTTGGCTTACAGCTGAAAAAAACTCAAAAATCCTATCTCAAAATATTAGAATACTTCCTCAGACCAAGTAAAAAAATAATTTTATAACAGAAAAACTAAATCAAACATTTGAAAATGTCCATTGATGCACTCAGTACTTGGTTGGGAATCCTTTTGCACGGATTACTGCATCAATCCGGCGTGGCATGGAGGCAATCAGCCTGTGGCATTGCTGAGGTGTTATTGATGCCCAGGATGCTTCGATAGCGGCCTTCAGCTCATTTGCATTTGTATGTCTGGTGTCTTTCATCTTCTTCTTAACTATACCCCACAAATTCTCGATGGGGTTCAGGTCAGGGGAATTAACAGGCCAATCAAGGACAGTGATGCCATGGTCAGTGCACCAGTTACTGGTGGTTTTGGCACTGTGGGCAGGTGCCAGATCATGCTGGAAATCGAAATCCTCATCTCCATAGAGCTTTTCAGCAGATGGAAGCATGTAGTGCTCTAAAATCTCTTGGTACACAGTTGCATTTACTCTGGACTTGATGAAACACAGTGGACCAACACCAGCAGCTGACATGGCTCCCCAAACCATTGCTGACTGTGGGAACTTCACACTGGATTTCAAGCAACTTGGATTTTGCTCTTCTCCAGCCTTTCTCCAGACTCTGGCGCCTTGACTTCCAAATGAAATGCAAAACTTGCTTTCGTCTGAAAAGAGGACTTTGGACCACTCTGCAACTGTCCAGTGCTTCTTCTCCATAGCCCAAGTCAGACGCTTCTTCCGTTGTCTTGAGTTCAGAAGTGGCTTGACCATGGGAATACGGCTATTGTAGCCCATTTCCCGGACACGTCTGTAAACTGTGGCTTTTGATACCTGGACTCCAGCTTCAGCCCACTGTCTTTGAAGCTCCCCCAAATTCTGGAAGCGGCTCTTCTTCACAATTTTGTTAAGGCTGCGGTCATCTCTCTTGGTTGTGCAGCGTTTCCGGCCAGATTTTTCCCTTCCAACAGACTTTTTGTGGATATGCTTTGAAACTGCACTCTGTGAACAGCCTGCTCTTTGAGAAATTTCTTTTTGTGTCTTACCCTCCTGATGGAGGGTATCAATGATGGTCCTCTGGACAGCAGTAAGATCAGCAGTCTTCCCCATACTTGTGATTTAGTTTACTGAACCAAGCTGAGTGTTTTTAAGGCTCAGGAAACCCTCGCAAGGTGTTTCGAGTTAATTAGATGATTCAGGCGATTAGTTGAATAGCCTACTTGTATACTTTTTCATGATATTCTAATATTTTGAGATGGGATTTTTGAGTTTTCTTAAGCTGTAAGCCAAATTCAGCAATATTAAAATAATAAAAGGCTTGAAATAGTTCAGTTGATGTGTAATGAATCCAGAATGTATGACATTTTTGTTTTCTTAATTGCATTACAGAAAATAAAGAACTTTATCACAATATTCTAATTTTCTGAGACAGTCCAGTAAGTGGCCTGGGTCTGGTGAGAAAAAAAAAAAATCACATATGTGCTGTTCAGACAGAATTTAACATTATATATGTCGCATTAGTACAAAAAAAGATTTCCCTGCAGTGAGAATGTAGCCTAATGCTCCTTTTGTGATCGAGAGGTAGATCGCTATTGATGTATTGAGCAACCCTGCGTTCTAAACATTGCCTGAGGCATGGCTTTTCTGAGTCTCAAGTGCACAGTGTTTGGTCACAGAGTATTATGTACCTAGAGTAATAAAGTATCAGCTACACACTATGTTACGACTCATACTTACTTAACACGCCATATTATTTACCATTTTACATTACATACATCTGTTACCTTTACTAAAGACACAGCTAAGCACTACAATATTCAACACACATTTGCTCCTTTAACGGTGGCACACGTTCCCATATTTTTAACAGTTTGCATTCATTAGTAACCTTGACTTTTATAACAACTCCACAGCACACTAAATATATTAAAGTGATTTAGACTAAGACACGAATGTCAAGACCAGTTCCACTCTCACTCTTTGAATCCTTATGTAAAAACACGTAAAAGACTCTCAAACACCAGTTCAGCAGTGCAACTGGAAACCCTCTGAAGCCATATCATTAAAATCAATGGACTCATTGTCTGCAGTCTCTGTGTGTGTTCTATTACCAGGCTAGACTATGTATGATACACCACGGCTGAATTGCACTACCCTTGTATACCAAGGAGATCAGATGACATAAGGCTTTTATGCAAAGTGGAGTCAAGTTAAAAAATGGACACTTGAGCTGGTATTAATTTGTTTTTTAAAAAATAACGAGTTAAAATGGGTCATTTCCATATTAAAGCTATTAAGGAGTAAACAACAAAAGGTGGAGGACCAATAAGTAGTGGTTATGTGGAGCAAATTTTGTGATTTTAAACTCTGCTTTAAGATTTCTGAACAATTATGTAACCCTCACTAATACAAAGACTGTCTTAAAAGGTAGACCTGACACCACTTAGTAGCCAACTCAAAAAGACCACAAAACCGTTCCTCCAATAAGGAACGAGTGTTCCCGAACAAACAAGGCACGATTATAAAAAGCTCAAGAGAGGAGAGTTCCTCAGAACTAGTAAACCAGCAAGTACACACAAAGCTGGTTTGAATTGTACACAGAATTGCCTATTCCCATTGTTTGCATTATTGCCCGGTCAACATAAAACAACATAAACTGAGTTTGAGCTTCACAAGTAGAAAGTTGATAATTTAGAAACGTGATATTCTGTATGACACTAATTCGTTCAACGCCAACAAGTTCAACCATCGGGTATGTTTACATGCAGGCAGTAGTCTGATTAAGATCAAATTTTGGGTTTTTGAAGCAATGTTAATAATGCGTTTACATGACCAGTGACAAGATTCAATCATGGCACTAACCCGACTTGAAGGCGTGACGCACAAAAGACAAAAATGTAGTTTCTGAATGTAACTTTTGGCAATTATATATATATATATATATATATATAGAGAGAGAAAATAATCGGGACTACACTTCCCTCCATTCAGGACATTGGCCAGAAGCGCTGCCTATCCCATGCTAAGAACATTACCGGGGACCCCTCTCACCCCCATCATGGACTGTTCACTCTGCTAGCCTCTGGGAAGAAGTACTGCAGTGTGCGGTGCAGGACCACCAGGCTCCGCAATAGTCTAGTCCCCCTGGCCATTAGACTGTTAAATGGTCAATCTAACATATAGTTAACTTAAATCTAAACGGCTGCTAATCTGACTTTTTGCACTACTGGCAGTTTTTTATAGCTTGCCACTCATTGCACATTGCTCTCTGCACTATTGTAATTACAGCGTTATTGTTACAGTGTTAATGTTACTGTGTACCTGACTTGTTAACCTGACTGCCCATTTTGCACATCTGGTTAGCTACTCTTCTTGCACTATCGGCACTATGGTAAAATACTATACGTAGCCAAAATACAATACAACTTTATTTATATCTGTACATTCAAGGAAACTGTGGGGGTCAGATGCATCGACATTTCGTTCTGTATACACGTGTACTAGAATGACAATAAAGTAGATCTGAATCTGAATCTGAATATTCTTCCTGTTACTCATCACAATCAGTTTGGGGGCCATGCAAGTTTTTTTTATATTGCACTTTCCTTACCTGAGCTGCGACTGAAGTTTTGTTCCTTTGGTGACGAAGTCCTCCCACGTGGGATAACTGGCCTGCAGAAAAACAGACAACAAAATGGGTTTATATTAGCTTCAGAGATGAAAACCAAAACATTTCAAACAAAAAAAATAATCACATAAAAACTGACAACTTTGTTTATGGATAGCAAGAAACAGTAAATCAAAATGCTAAATAAAAATAGTTTTTAAAAAATCAACAATTATCTAATAAACGACACCCATTCTAAACCACTCCTTGTAATGAGTGTTTAGTTTATCACATTTTTGTGGGTCTTTGTGGGATTTCAGAAAACGTGTGTGCATGAATTTGGAAAAACAATACATGGATGTTTTACCTAAACTTTTATTTTAGGCTACGATAGCTTGTCTAACAGACGATATTTTTAGTGAGACAATGGATGCCCTGAAAAACATGCCAAATAAATCTATGATCATGATGAAAAGAGCAATACAACAGGCAATTGGGAAAAAATGCTTTCATTCATATCCATCAAACCTCTCTGCGCCAAGACAAATATATAGTAGATCTTATTAGTTAACCTGTACAAAATAATTCAACCTTTTTGTCAGAAGCTATATATTAACTACAAATATCTAAAAGTAAATATTTTGAAAACATATCAAGTCACGAACGATTTTTACATCATACAAAACAGGGGATTCTTAATTCATCTATACCTCTAATGCAACAAATTAAAAACCTTAGTGGCACATAGTGTAACAAGTGGAAAAGTCAGTGTACAGCTATGGATGGAAAAGACTGATTTCTATGGTACTAATAACTACATTTTATCAGCCATGTCTTTACTGCCAAATGATGCCAATACATAAATTCACAAATTGATACTCAGGCAATTCATGTTAAGGAACCCCTTGCAAAATAGAAATGACATTTATCAAAAAATAGTAGTTTAGGAACTTAAATCCTGAAAAATGACGAGCCCTTCGGGGGCCATAAATCCGTTTTGACTAATGATGTATTCAAAAGGCTGCTTTGGACTGCAAGCACTAAACGCAGCTACTGCACTGCCAAAACCAACCCGCTACAGCTTATTTGACCTCTAATATTGCTGACGCTTGGCCGAGTAGACAAAGCCTTTAACCCTTTCACTGTGTGCCTTTAGATCTCTGAAGGTCTTTAATAAATGTGTTTCTACTGATATCCCCTAAAGTGTACAAGCCCAATGTGAGACATTTTGTCTGGTAAGGGCAGATGGACAAAGATGTCCCTTTCATCCACTAACATAGTTAACTTGTACTCAGTTTGGGGACTAACAAACAGCTATACTTTATTTTTTTTGACATTACAAAGATCAATGTTAAGTAGGGAAGTAAAACTGTGCAGCTGTAGAAGGAAAAAATGACTAGTGTATGTCAAGGGATGTGTATATTTTTCAACGGGGTGATACGATACACACTTCGACACATAGGGTGACATGAATTCAAGTAAAACTAACATCCGCTGGAGAGTCCCTCAAGGGTCTGTGTTCGGACCTCTATTGTTTATATTTTACATAAATGACTTCTGAAATGTATCATAGAAAATAAAATATTCCATTCACTTTCAACACCACAATCTTAGACTCAGGTACAATTTTACAGGAATTACACCCAGAAATGATAGTGGTACTTAAAGTAAAATAAGCATCAATTCTCAACAAACCTTCAATAGTTGTTTTTCTACGGAGCAGATACTTATTATTTTTCCCTACCTTCAAGGTCCAATATTCTTGTACATTGAAAAGGCATTTTGGCCACTCAAAAATAAATTCATTTATGGAATGTTTAGGATGATGCAAAAAACAGCCCTAATTAATATAAATTATGTTCGATAAACATGCTGAAGATTAATATCAACAGTTTCTTTGGGTGTTATATGTTATAGGAGTCCAGCGGCATAATTTCAGGTCTGATTTCCCTTCTTAATGCTACATCCATTGCAACATGGTCATCCTTTTTATTTTAGTTTTTATTTCATATTATACTTGAATTATTTCATATTTTTATTGTTTGTTAATGCAACATCCATTGCAGCCTGGTCATCCTGGAAGAGGGATTACCTCATGGGGCGCTACTCAAAGTTTCTTCATGGTGAGGTTTTATTTTTTTATTTTTCCTTGCCCTCATGTAGGTTTAAGGGGCCGGTCACACAGACATTTGCGGCTGAATCACGGCCAGAAATTTCTGCCTTTGAGGCGGACGCTATTGGACGCATTGAGATCGCCATTCAGACGAGATACGGCAGTGCTTAACACGAGGTCGGAAATTCGCGCGCGGGTGGCAGCGCAAAAAAGTTTTGCGCTGCTCAATTTTTGAGAGCGCGGGTACACAGCCTTTCACGTGCGTATCGAGGCTGAACCACGGCCAGAAATTTCTGGCCGTGAAGCAGATGCTATTGGGCGCTGTTGAACGTTTAGAGACCGCCATATAGACGAGATACAGCAGTGCTTTACTCGCGGTCGGAAATTCACACAAGGTTGGCCGCGCGCAAAACTTTTGAGCTGCTCAAAAGTTTGAGCACGTGTTAAACCGCGTGCCGCACACGTGGTCAACACGAGGTAATGACGCGGAAATGACGCGGAACGACGTGCTCTGGTTGCGGCCAGGGCGTGGTTACACATGGGTAGGACGGGAAATTTCAGCGGGTAATCGTGGGTGGAGCATGGTAATAGCATGTTCTGCGCCTCTATCGCGGTGTTATTACGTGAAATTAGCGTGTTACGCGTGTGACAGTCAAACGCTTTTCTCCGCGTATATACAGCGCGATTTTCCGAGCACACGTCAGTTGTGCTCGAGACGTCAAGGGGGTGAACATGGATCCCTGTCAGCGTAGTGACCTCGTCTTAATCCATTTTTATTTCTTGACATTTCTTTTCAAGATAATAAAATAAAAATGATGCCATAGCTTGAAATCTTGATCTTCACGGGACTGTGTCTTGAGCGGTTATGATTTCTACAACCCGGTGTTATCCGAGAAATGCATCCCTGCCGAGATTTGCATCCCGTCGCTACTACAACCACTTTTACCTCGTTTTATCTCACTTTTAGGGAATGTAATGGCGAACATATAACCAAATCCACTTCGTCTTGCATTTGTTGGGAATGTAATACAACATAAACCATTCCGTCTTTGTTTTTGTTGTGAACGTAATCGAACGGTAATGCACACCGTATATAAAATCCTCCCCCCCTCGCTTGACCGCGCATTCTGCTGCGCTTCCAACAAAAGCGATCGTATTCTATGTAAAACGCTTATTAAAACAATAAAGCGAGCTAATTATAACAATTGGGAGATCCTAGCCTATATAACGTGTTTATTTAAACAATAAAGTGCGATCGTATTCTACAAAATGCGTTTGTTAACGCGGATGAAAAAGTCACCAACGTCAATGCACGCTTACAACAAAAGCGATCGCAGCAGAATGCGCGTTCACGCTAGGGGGTGGGGAGGTGGGGGTGTTGCGTAGGAGTCGGATTTGGGCACAACACCGGCTCGGGAGCTTTTATACCCGTGGTCCACACGAGAAAATGACGCAGAAATGACGCGATGAGGAAGCGGAACAGTCGCCGGCGTCTGTTTTGCGGGCATACCACCGATGAACAGCGGGTTGGCCAATTTTGCGGATTTTCCATCGCGGGCAACCACGGGCAAAAAAAAAAACCGCAAAATTTTAGCCGTGATTCAGCCGCAAACGGCTGTGTGACCGGCCCCTTAGATCAGATGGTGTAATAATGGTCAGTATTTTGGATTAAGGGCTATACAAATAAACATGACTTTTGTACTCTGACTGCTTGTTTTGATTTGAATTTGTTATTCCGGTAAGACAACAATGGAATATAGATAGGCAATAAAACGCTTCTCCTTCAGCTTATTCCCTTTGGGCACACATTTATGCATTTTCGGTATATCATTGCATTGTGCAGCTGTTTTGTACAAATGTTTTGTTGTTTCCTTTTGTTAGGTAATGGTTGTTTTTTTTGTCCTACGCCTAAGTAAAAAGCCACTTACAATAAACAGCATGATGCGATTCAATACAATTTACACAATGTACACAGTACAAACATACTGTATAATAATGAGGTCAATGTTCATTAGTTTCTGTTAACACATTAAACATTTGACGAAGTAACAAATGGGCTTTCATACTAAATTTACTCGGGAAAAAAAGGCACATAAAGATTTGCTTAGAGTGCTACGTTATTTATAAGAAGTGCCAAACCTGTTTCCACCAAGGTCGCATACAGAAAAAAATAATACATGAGCCACTTCATATTTTAACCAAAACTTACCAAGCACATCATACTTTTCTTATTTTTGCTTTGTTTAAAATAATCCTGTAGAACTTTTTATAGGGTTGGTATAGGTGTTCGTTTTTTTATTAATTACTTTCAATTCCTTAATCATTGAAGTGCATCAGAGGGTGAAAAAAAGCTGTAAAAGTATATAACCATATTTTCCAGGAGCACCACAATAAACACTACAATGGTACAATGTAACTGATTGGGGTTGAGAAAAAAAAATCTGAGTCAAAATGCTCAGTTGTTTTCACAATCACGAGAAATCCACCATCCCTTGAAAGGATGTCAGTTAATGATGGAAATCAAGCTTTTCTGAAAATGACAGGTTCGAAACAAGCACGTAGGCAAACAACGTGAGACCAGTAAATTGTGATGGCTTTTAATCATTTGACTTCAACAAACAACTTAATGGAATCTTAAACATGCTTGTCCTGTCCCACAAACAGCAACTATTTGAATTAAACCAGCTTAAAATATGAACACGAACTTGCCGTCTTAGCTAAATGTTTTCTTTACCAAACCTGGCGACATGAACCAGGTTGGGGTTGTGTACATCAGCACTGTTAAGCTTGCTCACTTGCATGTTTTCAAATCCGCATAACCCTGCTTTTTATTAACCTGCTGTAAATCACCAATATTCTCCCTGGTGTGGCTTTTGCGCAAAGCTCATGTTTTTTGACGCTAACAAAAAACAAGGTGGGTTGTAGTTCCTGGCAGTGAGACTCACTTGCATGGCGGCAGCTACTGACTAGTGTATTATCTTCTCGAGCTGGTATGGGGGAAATCAATTGTATCAATATGACATAAGAAAAAAACTGATGCAATCCTGTTTTTAGTAATACCGCTAAATCTCTATGTATTGATATATGGAACCCATTACTACAATGTTGAAAATCTACCGCAATGGATTAAAGATTACAATTGTGTTTATTGTCATTGATATCATAATGAATATTGTTTACAACAATATTACACATGGCACTCTAGTATAAATACATAATAAATTATTAAAAGAGATCAGGTAAAAAAAAGTCTGGATAAAAAGGGGAAAAAAATTCAAGGTGGCGCATGGAGGCAGGCCTCAGTTGGAGTGTAGGAGTGCACCAATAGTGCATTGAAAAATAGTGCATCATAATAATGCTAACACATTTGGCAGCAACACAATTCCAGAATAAGTGGATAAATATGGTAAGAATTATAATTTTTCTATTAATGAAAGATATATATTTTTCATATTCTTGTACCCTTGTTAAGGGTGGTGATTTACTCGCGATCAAACAAAGTGACACTATGAAGTTTGCACGAATCATTTTATTACAGGTGATGTGAATTATACATTTTGTATGCTTAGATATACGACTGTCATATTTCAGGCAACACAATTTCACAATTTTGCTATCCAGTAGCTAGACATTGGTTGTGTTTAGATGCTAACACTGTAGAACTAACTTCCAGTTCAAAATTTCAATAAATAAACATGTTGTGTTCAATTTGTTGGACCCTAGAGTAGATGGCTGCCGCTAAGCAACGTACAGAGAGTTTCTTTTTGTATTTTTTGTTTATTAGGCAAATATGAGGGTGTGACTTATTTCCTCGTCATGTGTCCGCTAAGTCTTCAGTTTCAATTTACTGTCCAATAAAAGCAAAAATGCCCCAAAATATATACTTATATATTGTTATTATCGAGAGGATTGGCAGACCCACCTGTTACTCGAGCTGCCATTCCACACCTGTGACCAATCCCGCATTGCCGCATGCCGTGAACCCAGCTTCTTATAAATTTCAGGCTTATAGACTAGTAAGCAGGGCAGCACGGCGGCGCCGTGGTTAGCGCATGTGCGGCACAGTTCATGTCATGGGAACCTCCAGACTTCCTGTGCGGAGTTTGTATGTTCTCCCCGTGGGTTTCCTCCGGGCACTCCGGTTTCCTCCCACATTCCAAAAACATGCATTTCAGGTGAATTGGCCGGTCCAAATTGTCCCTAGGTGTGAATGAGCGAGTGAGTTGTCTGTCCCCGTGTGCCCTGCGATTGGCTGGCAACCAGTTCAGGGTGTCCCTTGCCCACTGCCTGGAGATGGCTGGGATGGGCTCCAGCCCCCCCGCGACCCTAATGAGGATAAGCGGTACGGCTAATGAGATGAGAGATGAGAGACTAGTAAGCCCTAAATTGGTCCCGAGTGTACTTAGTTTACGAGGTAGTTGTTGAGATCTTTGCCACAAATGTCTCCATGCAAAGGGCTTTTGTTTAACCTACCAGGTGTTTTTTGCCCCTCTGTGTTCCTCTTTTCTTTAGACGCCATGACTCACTCCCATAAAATAAAATTACCCTTTTAAAAATAATGCAGATCCACTTTTAAGCTAGATTTCCATGTTTCCATTTCCATTTTTTTAATTTGTTTTACAAGCACTGAAAGGAGGAGCCCTCCAAGGTCGACATACTATTATATAATGGCAAAAAAGCTGTGCATTCTTTCATTCATTTCTGCCAGACAAAATGTCAACAGCACAATCCATGATGGGTAATTGGAAGGACATCTATATTTTAAGCTGTTATACTGTGCACTAGAAAAGTAGAGTCAAATCTCTGTCCGGCTAGAATGAATTGGTTTGTGGCTATTCTTTTTTGTAGAAGATAGCTCTCATTTAGTTAATAAAAAATGTTGGGCTTCTTTTAAAAGCATGCTCTTTCCCATATAGATAAATTCCAGACATTTTAGGACAACTCTCCTTTTAGAAATTTTTTACTTGAATAGTGCAAACAAGCACACCTTTATCAAAAGTGCATAGAGTTTAACAATAACCTGCATATTGCATTAAATTCCACCATTCCTATAGGGGCTAAACAATTTTATGGAAATTGCCTTTTTTCTCACAAATAATGCAGTTGTGATATCATGAGACTTTTCCCCCCGGAAGGTAATTTTCGTGCATTGCTGGACCACACATAAGGTCTTGATTCCATATGAACATTGCAAGCAAGATTTATGATCCGCCATAGTAAGGCCTAAAAAGGAGATAATCATCTAATAAACAGGATAGGATTATTCTGTTAAAACGTTGAGCACCATTGAGACAATTTGGCAGAGAACTTTCAAAAGGCTTATGAACACCTTAGAAACATCTTTGACTTATTTCGAGTGCAGAATATTTCCTTCAATACTTTATCCTAAATTTTCCCTTCTACTGGAGTTTGTTGCGACCACCAGGAATCTAACATTGCTACGCCAAAAAAGCAGCAGCGCGCAAATATAAGCCAACTATGAAAACATGTTGTTGGTGCTATAGAGCGCAACGGTGTCGAACTCTTTTTGACACAAACTTTATTTCTCTGAAAACCTATAAAAAGTGTAATCCCGTCATCACACTAATACAAAGTTCATGAAACAACTTTTACCCTGCCTGTTATAAGATTCTACACCCATTTTACTAACTCGATAAAGATGGCACAATCCTTCCCATTTATATTCAAGATTGTAATTAAGCGTAATAGCGTTATTTGACAGATTGCTCAGAAGCATTTGTGCCCCAAAAAACGTTGAGGTTTTCATGTATTCTACTAGATATGTAGCAGTTTGTTATCAGAAAAAGATATTTTTGTGTTAATCTAAAAATAATATGAGTAGCTTGCAAAGGCAAATCCTAAATTTATAGTTTCAGAAAGTCTTCTGTTTATTAATATTGTAAAAAGTATCAAAAACATACTTGTACCTGAATGTGCATGTGGTGCACATGAGCAAAACCATAATCGGCGCAGAGGGGATAGTCTGAGCCAAGCTGATTTACTATTATTGGTTTCAATGAGAGTGTGTAGCCAGCCTCCAATCCAATCTTCTTAATCTGCGTTTACTCTACTGACTGACAATAGAGGACAGGACACTGAGAGGATACTTCAGGTGACATCCTAAGTGACGGACTAAAAGATCATATTTATTCATCAAGTCAATAGATGACTTGACACACACCTTAAAAGGACGCTGCTGTGAAACATTGTCTGCAACGAGATTAGAAATGGCACTCTAAGGTAAAAATTTAATGAATACTTTGAAGAGAAAATAAAGATACAAGACTATCAAGATAAAAGGCACAAAACGTAAGTACAATGTAGTGCTTGGAGACTGGCTACAGTTATAATAATAGTTTGTGAATGATTAAAAAAAAAAGAATACAGATGCCCCCCTACTTACTGACATTGGAGTTACAGGAAACGGTAGATACAAACATTTTTTCCGGGATGTCGAGAAATATCCGGACATTGCTGTAAGTTGGATTTTGTATTGTGCAACTTTTTCCGAGTATTGCACATTACTGTAGTGCTTCTTTCCGCCGCGTGGTGCTGTGAGAGCTCACTCAGCATCTACCCCGAAGAAGAAATTAGGCTTCCTCTTCCTAGTTTGTGTGTAAACATTCTATAATGTATCTGTAAGAACTTTGAAATGTATTGTTTAATATCTTGTGCACCCATTCAATATGGTTGGTGTAATGTGTAAAGAAGAGGCGAACAGTTTCTTTTGAAATGAAAGTGGAATAAGAAAGCTTAAAGCGGTTGAGAAAATGGTTGGATTGCTTTTTTCTGCTTTTTACCACGGAGGAGGAAGTCGCCTCAACTTTTGAAGCCTATCTTCCAAAAGTAAGTTAAACTGAACCATATTCATCTTTATAGAGCATATTATTTTATTAAATGTTTAATCTTTAGTATAAAATAATGCAGATTACTTAGACAAGCCTTAAACATACTTTCCATACAAAATATAGCACTGAAGCAACTTATAAAAAAAATTCAACTTACAAACGATCGCCACATCTCATTTGTAAGAAGGACAGAGTCTGTAGTGCATCGTAAATATAGTCCAATGAAATGCAATACTTAGCAGCAACAATAAATAAGTCACAGACAATGTATGTACGGTATTTTAAGTTTCTTGCGAAAACATTTAGTAGCAAAAAAGGTTGCAAAGACATGTTTTCACAGTGTTGAGCGCTTTTTAGGGTGGTGATGACAATAAAGCTGTCTCTAAGCCCGTTTGTCCTTGTTTTGAGGGACCGGTTGCTCCTACCACATGTTTATGAAGTTGATGGCTCTTCTGCGGTATCGCAAGCCAGCAATGTCCTCTACTGGCAGAGAGCAGCACATGATCTTATTGGCTGTATTGATTACTTACTATCGGTTTGTTTTTCCTGTAGACCTGTATGGCGATACCGAGGGGGTAAACAATGCCAAGTGACAAATACACTCCAACAATAGTCTGTCGTCAATTTACATTTGTAGTTTGCCTATAATTTGCTGGCTATGTAACTTGTACTACTAGGCTGAATTTTGTTTCGACCACATCAGAGCATACCAGTTCCTCTAGCATTGGTGTCAGCCACGACATCTGATCGTCTGACGGCCGCACCCCAACAACTGCATAATGAATATCAATTTGGTATGGTGCTGTTATCATGCAGTGTTATTGCTTTTAAAGCAACAAGAATTACAGTCAATTGAAGTTGAAAGTTTCGAATCCTAGATTTCAATCCTGAAATACATTTCTTCAAGAGGTGGCATGTATCCTTGATGTAATACCTCCGATGGCTGAATATCATTTTGTAGCAGTGTTATTCTCAGTTAAAACGATTAAAAAATGTCCCACCTCATTAGATTACACGTATAAAAGACACATATATTTTGATCCACCAGACTCAAAACAGTCCTCTGATTAAAAGCTAATTAAGGGTGAAACGCTTTGTAAATGTTGAAAGTAAATAAGTTCTACTACTTTTAAAACAAAATCTTAGTCGATATTACTCATACTCAATTTGAGAGTTTTATGTGCACCACTTGTAAACGCACACATGAACCTACACGTGTGGTTTTTGACAGCAGTGTGAATGCCACAAAAAATGCTTGCACTTAGACTGGACAATCTACCTTAGTTTCACGAACAAGGGCGCACTGTGTAAAAGGGCGCAGTCTTCAAAGCTGGTTTAATTTCTGTATTCAACACACACACAAAGGGCGCATCCCACGATAGGGCACGGGAACCCGCAGCTTGTAGCCGCGTTACAACAGAAAAGCATAGAAGTGTGCATATTTAAAAATACAATGAAAGTAAAACTGTGTTTTGTTGTGGTTTATTTAGGTATTGATTACAAAGTGAAACACACAGATAAACAGGGATCAGAATGGAGATTTTCATTTTCAGCTGAAATAGCCAGGGTCCAGGGGCCGCAGGCCCCGGCCAGGTCCAGGGCGGAGCCCGGTGGGGGGCTCAGGGGGGCAAACCCACCCGAAGCCAACGGCATTTATCTTATTTGCTATGTGAAAATTGCACTAGAATGAATTAAATCCAACAAAACAGAAACCATGTATTTTTTTCAGTTTTAAGATGTTTAAAACAATTGGGGGATTACAATGTTACAACCATCACAATTGTTGTTGTGTTTTGATGATGAAGATGGACCTTGTATTTAGCTACTAATCAACAATATATATGAAAATATATACATTAATAACCATTCATCATTAATTTGAAAATAGAATGCACAAACTGAACATGCTTAAAGAAAATACATGTCAGTCTGTGACAGTCTTCTCCAGCCATGACCACTTAAATTTATTCTTGATTCCTTTATCAATCTCGGAGACAAAAGCCTCGTCTTCTTTTCTTAGTATTTTCATATTTACTTTTTCAAACACTCATTTCACCGTTTGAAAAGACCGGAAGGAGCACCATGTTTGAGAAAGCCAATGCTCTGAACAAAAGCTCCGCTGATTGGTTCTCAGCGAACCTGTCGACCAATGGTAGGAGTCGATCTATTTGTTGTGTGTTATAGATCTAATGCGCTGCGCTTCTTTTTGCCGATTTTTCTCGCGATCTCTAACTGCTAACTTGGGGTGATGAAACAGTCACGTATCATACCTCACCCCCCCAAAATATTTTCTCATCGAATTTAGACGATTTACGGGAATGACCTTTGGGGTTCAAAAACAGCGGAAATCCGCGGAAAATTCTGATCCCTAGATAAAACAAAATGATAGAGCCGCACCGCATAAGGCGCGTCACACCGCACGATAGGGGGCACTGCACATTTGGAAGAAAATCTGAGACGTTTATATGCGCCTTACAGTCGTAAAAATACAGTAAATAAAAACAGAGCATATGAGAGCTTTCAAAAAGGTCAGTGGGGAGAAACTAAAGTGCAAAGGAGGGAAGTTATGGCTGTTCACACAGCAGGTGTAAGTGCTTGTTTGAGCAGCGCTTTTTGAGTAAAAGCTGGACAAAAGGAGTGAAACCAGAAAGCGGAGGAGCGTTAAAAATCAGGTAAATGGTTTGTTCTATGAAGCTGCAAAATGATGAGCATTTTAAGATTAGCCGACCGCTGCAATCTGGGCATTGTACACCTTCCAGATAAACATCAATCATTAGCAAATGACAAATCCCAAAGCCTTAGTGGATCTTTCAAAGTTAGATTTCTTATTCTTGTTTTAAATTTTAGAATAGAAAGATTAAAAGAGTTTATTCAAGAACTTCAGTAAAAAGATTTGCATTGCCTCATGTTCTAAAGTGAGCTAATATAATTAATACAATACCTTTCTGTTATGCTTAGATCGCTTTCCTTAGTTTCGTGATAAAAGAAATACAATTTGTGTTAACAAACTTTCTTTCTTTATGAATGAATGATTTTTTTTTTAATTTCAATTTGGAACGTGTGACAATTGAAAGGAATAAAACACATTTACACATACGTCTTAGAACACCGATCCAATTTACTTTTTTCCAACTTTAAGCAATGTACACTTGGCTTATCTTCCACAAGTGTATAGACTAGTTGCGGTCAATATAACATTTTATCTTCAAGATCAATATTAATGGATGACTTGTCCTTTAAAAGGAGTGCAACTCTGAAGACTGAATGTGTGAGCCTGTGGGTTAATTAGTCATAGAACCACACCCTTCATTGAGCATCACTCATCCATCTCACAACCTGTTGACTCATGTCCCTCCCAGAGTACATCCTACGCTTGATCATGTGCAAGACTCCATAATACTCTTTTCAAACACCATTGATTAAGGATAAATGTTGTCAAAGAGCCAAAAGGTTTAGTAGTTGATTGGGTCTTTTGATATCATGGAAAGAATAGAAAAACTATGCTAGGCTCAGACTTTTGTATTTGGTCTTTCGTCATTATTCAGATGAAATATTGTTTGTGGTAACGCATAACTCAGCATGTCATTGAGGAGGAAATAAAAGAGCTCAAATACCCATACCACATAGGGTATTCTCACAACAGTCTGTTGTTATTATTTCTGTAATGTGGTTCCAAATTGTCCATTAATTAGGAATGCACATAATTATAGGGCTAATTGTTATCGGGCCGATAATAGCAAAATATGTAGACACACAAATCCGGGCCAATAGCAAATAAAACTAAAGTAATAAATGAATAAAAATCAACCCGATAATTGGTTACTTACAACCATGCTATATTATTTAATCAGCCAAAACCACTTGATAGAAAGATTTCAAGCAGGAATGCATTTTCTTCAATAGTATGGAGTAACACAGCTTGTTTGTCAAAACAGTTGAAGTGATTCACCACAAACGTAACTTTCCATGAGTTTCTGCCTTTAGGCAGTGTCTTAAACATGTTTTATTTGCTTGACCTATGCTCACAATCCATCTTTAAGAAAAAAAAACTATGATGAAGTCATACTGTCGTAAGACACAATTACAAAACACAAACAATTCCTGTAATGTGGAATACATTTAAAAAAAGGGATCAGCACTGGTGCCACGATTCAAAATGTTAGTGCAAAGTCCTGTAATCTCATCAATTAAAATATTAACAATTATTACTTCAATTTTGTACTTGTGCATTCGTGTGACAGTTCAGAATTCTACAGATGTTATGAGAGAGGATTACTTTTAACCCCAAACAACAACCAAGAGGCTCTAGTGTACTATTGTATCAACTCGTTGGCATTCTACTCAGAAGTAAACACACAAGGTTTCAATTTCAGTCATCACACAGGCAGGATAAGAAAGAAAGAGAAGCATGCTATTGTCGGGGGCCTTGTAGAAACAATTTCCTTTTAAGTAGAAAGCTAAAAAACAAAAGTACAAATTGCATTCTCATGAAACACTGGAATGACAGTAGGCGGAAACAGAGCATTGCGACAGAGTCAGCTGGAAGGAAGAAGCAACGGGTGGATGAATGAAATGTGGTGTGGCTAATCTGCCTCTATTTTGTGCTCGTCAGAAATACTGTGAATGTATGAGCAGTGGATACTCAGCCCATTTCAGTTCTCCCAAACCACACGATTGGGACACAGTGACACTGACAGGTTATCTTTCCCCTCTATTTTGGTGAAATACATTTTACCATTTTTTTCCAAGAGTCCCAGTTTAAAACCAAAAATAAAACTACTGTATTTTCCGCACTATAAGGCGCACCTAAAAGTCTTCATTTTTTTTTCAAAAGCTGACCATGCGCCTTATAATACAGTGCACCTTATTTATGGATCAATATTAAATCGCAAAGTCTTCCAACTAACTTGCAGCCGCCGACTAGATTTTCCCCCGAACGCCAAGTAGTCCGCGGTGTATGCTGGGATTTATTTACCAGTGTTTCATTGGCTAACCAATGTGTCAATCATCATTTGAATCGATCACTATTGGCTAAAGTTATTCGGAGGTCAAGGGGCGGATCGTTTTCATCATTTACAGGCTGGCATAGGCTTGAACCGTAAAACAAAGCCTGCAGTTGGCCGAAAAAGATGAATGCTTATAGCACATGGCTGACTGCATACAGAAAGCATTTTTTACTATTCTGTATTTGTAAATATTTTATTCTCCTGGATTTACTAAACTCGCAGATATAAGAGGACCATGGCTGCACATTATTATTGAACACAACGACTTCGGTGAGCTACCTCGGCTATATATTTTCCCTGTATCTTGTTTCAGACTGAACTCGATGTTTCTGTGATAAGCGGTGCAGAAAATGGATGGAATGGAGTGTCTATTTTTAAATTAAACTCAATTCCAAGTGTTCATTGTCATATGCACAGTAAAGTTGCGAGCGAAAATAGAAACTAAGGAATGGTTGGCATTTCTTGAATCCTAAGACTTTAACCTTCTGAATGATGGAACGATGCATTTGAGTGACATCGTACGGACACCGCATCCGCACGTGTTCTCGACACGTATTTGCGTCTTTGCAAGCTTTGGGAATGTTAAGGGGGTCATAAGTTTGACTTAACTATCTGACTGTTTTGTCGACGTTCCCATTGTAGCGCCTTCTAATAATAATAATAATAATAATTTCCTTTGTATTGTCATTCTTTGTAACAATGTACACAGAACGAAATGTCGATACACCTGACCCGTTGTAGCGAGCCGATGCAGCCGCAGCCAACAGAGGGCGCCGCCATTTTTACCAATGTTATAATCCGGTGCGTCTTATGTATGTCAAATATAGGACCAAAAACTATTTTTTCGGGGTGCGCCCTATTACCCGGTGCGCCTTATAGTGCGGAAAATACGGTGATGTGCAGGTAAAAAAGGGGTGGGGCCTACAGATATTTATCCCTGAAGTTGACATCCATGATAAAAAAAAAAATTCTTTAATGACACTGGAATATAAGGGTGCAACGGATCAAAATACTCTGTATGTGACTCAGAGACACGGATAAGGCCATTTTTCAGATCTGAAAAGAAAACCACTAAGGGCTGGCAAACTAAACATAACAGTCTTCCACTTATTATGTAAAACATGTTTTAAAAATGATAGAAAATCAACTTGAACTCGGGAACATGACAATAAAGTGTTAACATACACCAGTTTCATGTTGCCAAAAATAGTGACGTCTTCAGTGTTCATTTTACCTCTGAAAAGTGATGAGTCCCGGGGACTCGCATGCTCAAAAATCTATGGGTCCCAACAGAGATCTATGGGTCCCCAAATTTTAGTGTTATCGAGGTTTAAATTGTAAATCGGTGACAAATATATAATAAAAATCTATATATTCATTCAGTTTTAATTATCAAATTATTTTAGGTAATATACTGATTCATAGCACGTTTGTTCTGAGCCTGTATCGCGGTGTTATCACGTGAATTAGCGTGTGACGGTCAAATGCCTTTCTCCGCGTATATACAGCGCGATTTGCCGAGCACACGTCAGTTGTGCTCGAGACGTCAAGGGGTGAACATGGATCCCCGTCACCGTAGTGACCTCGTCTTAATCCATTTTTATTTCTTGACATTTCTTTTCATTTCATAACAAGATAATAAAATAAAAATGAAAAACGATTACAATAATAACATATTGGCTTCTTCGGTGCCATAGCTTGAAATCTTGATCTTCACGGGACTGTGTCTTGAGCGGTTATGATTTCTACAGCCCGGTGTTGTGCCGAGAAATGCATCCCCGCCGAGATTTGCATCCCCTCGCTACTATAACCACTTTTACTTCGTTTTATCTCACTTTTATATCATTTTTCGAGAATGTGATGGCGAAGATATAACCAAAACCACTTCGACTTGCATTTGTTGGGAATGTATACAATTTAAACCATTCTGTCTTTGTATTTGTTGTGAATGTAATTGAACGGTAATGCACACCGTATATAAATCACTTTTGAGAACTGTTATGCACTCTACCATAAAGCTTATTATGCTGTAATAAGCTTTATGGTAGAGTGCATAACAGTTTCAATACGAGCGATTTGAATAGAAAAGGGCAAAATAAACATGTTACCTGCTCAAAAGTGATTTATATACGGTGTGCATTACCATTCGATTACATTCACAACAAATACAAAGACAAAGTGGTTTTGGTTATATGTCCGCTATTACATTCCTGAAAAGTGATATAAAAGTGAGATAAAACCAGGTCAAAGTGGTTATAGTAGCCAGGGGATGCAAATCTCGGTAGGGATGCATTTCTCGGCACAACATTGGCTCGGCAGCTTTTATACCCGTGGTCCACACGCGGAAATGACGCGATGAGGAAGCGGAACAGTCGCCGGCGTCTCTTTTGCGGTCATACCACCGATGAACAGCGGGTTGGCCAATTTTGCTCATTTTCCATCGCGGGCAAAAATGAAAAATTGCAAAATTTTACCCGCGATACAGATGCAAACGGCTGTGTGACCGGGCCCTAATAGATCGACCCAAAACAGTGGTCCACCATGCTCATGCTTCACCCTGCTTTAATACTACATTTGATTCAGTGAAAGAGAAATTTCACCTGCTTTTGAACCCCAAAATTGAGTGAATGTTATGCATGAGACGTGCATTATGACCTCAATAATCAAGTTAGACTACGATGCGAAGTATATTTATTTTGTCATTAATTTGAGTATAGCCAAGAACCCCAAGCTGTGTTGTACTCTGCAACTCTTTTCTGTCAGTACGATGAAATGCAGGAAATAGTTAATAGGATTAAGATCAGAATTTGGCAGACATTCCGGTTTTGTAAAGCCATGTAAATAAGAACAACCATTCAAATGTGCTCTTATTCAGGATGTTACTATTGCAGCTAAATACACATGCTGATTTCTTCAACAGTTTTTTTGTTCTAACAAATTATACACATTGATGTGCCTATTTTGCTTAATAAGCCTCACATGAATCGGTTAATTATTCCTCAAATGTCTGCTTTATTTCCTCTTAGTAAAGCAAAATTATTGCAATTTATATCCATGCAAATAAAAAAGAGGAAGCAACAAAGTACACTTTTGGAGCCAATGCAGTACTTCCATCGATTGTGGCGGGTGACAAAGGTAGCATTATATTTTTGTGAATGTCAAAGGTTACATCGGGAAATGACTTACAGTATCTCTGTAGAATGACACAGCTCATGTCTTGCCCGTTGCAATCAAGATTATTATTGAACGCACTGTAAATGAGGTAGCGTGTGTGCGGCACAGTTCTGAGGTCATGAGATCGATCCTCCTGTGTGGAGTTTGCATGTTCTCCCCGTGCATGAGTGGGTTTCCTCAGGGCTCTCCGGTTCCCTCCCACATTCCAAAAACATCCATTTCAGGTTAATTGGAGGGTCCAAATTGCCCCTAGGTGTGAATGAGCGAGTGACTTGTCTGTCTCTGGATTCCCTGCGGCTGTCTGGCATCCAGTTCAGGGTGTCCCCTGACCACTGCCCGGAGATAGCTGAGATGGACTCCAGCACCCCCGCGACCTTAATGAGGATAAGCGGTGCAGACTTGACTTGACTAGATAATGGATGGATGTAAATGAGGTTTGTTTTCGACACTAGTCATGTAAACTGATTATTCCTAACTCAGTCAGATTCCTTGAATTTAAACATACACTGTGTTCATCTAAAGAAACTCCTGGTTCGCATAGAGCGTGATGACGTCATAATGTACTAGATCAAAAATGGGATCATCTTCAACAAGCTGCCATTTTTCAAAGATATTCTGGGGAAAGAACATTTATTTAAGAGATTTTGTTGCATTTTAACCAGAGTAATCATTTACAATTTTTTTTAACTAGAGGTCTATTGAAAAAAATGCTATTAGGCTAATTCTCTTTCATGTCCTCTGACACAATGATGCAAGATGACATTCAGTGCATGCCAACAAGGCAGAAGGAGAGCTGTACTGTCTTTCTTGGAACAATGCCATGAATGCCAAAAGGAATCTCACACACACACACACACACACACACTATGCATACATGCACTGTCTTCAACCAAATGGTTCAACCTATAACGGTGGCCAACTTAGTACTCAAGAGTCGCATGTCCTGCATATTTTGCAGTTTTTTCTTCTCTAACTCATGTAATGCAAATTTTCAGCTTCCTAAGCAAGCTGTGTGGGAGCTTGATAAAGTCCATGGTGATTGGAATCACATGTATTGGAGCAGAGACACTCCAATAACATGCAGGACATGCTGCTCTCGAAGACCGGGTGGGCTACCTCTGACCTATATAATAGCACCATCTCAGTGTTGTAGAAACAATAGCAGAAATTAATATATGTGCTTGTAAGCTTCACTGATAAGTGGTAAGTTCATTGTAATATCGGACTGTTTGATTCATGATTCCCAGAGCAAATAGTGCATATATAACACGATTGTCATATTGTAAGAAATTTGAAAGTGCGCCTAATAACCCGGTCTGCCTTATATAGCACAAAATACGGAGAATATGGGGCGGCACCGCGGCTAAGTGGTTAGTGCGTTCGCGGCACAGTTCTGAGGTCATGGGTTCAAATCTAGCTACCAGCCTTCCTGTGTGGAGTTTGCATGTTCTCCCTGTGCTTGCGTGGGTTTCCTCCTACATTCCAAAGATATGCATGTCAGGTAAATTACCTGATCCAAATTGTCCCTAGGAACAATATGAATGAGCAATTGTGTTGTCTGTTTCTGTGTGCCCTGCGACTGATTGGCAATCAGTTCACGGTGTCCCCTGCCCACTCCCCGAAGATAGGATGGGCTCCAGCACCGCCATGACCCTAATGAGGATGGAGTGGTGCAGATAATGGATGGATCGATGGATAAAGAATATGACTGGAAATGCATACAGTATTTTTACGTCTGCATTACGACATGAGGTTTTTACGGTATACAAACGCTGCCTGACCTACGAACGGGTTAGGTTCTGGACGATCGTTCGTAAGTTGAATTTGTTCCTAAGTTACGTCAGTGCTACATTTTGTATGTTTATGATTTATATAAGTATGATTAAGGCTTGTATAAGTAACCTGTATTGTTTTGTACTGAAAAATAAACATTTTATAAAATAGGATGCTCTATAGACATAAATAAAGTCAAGTTTAACTTGCTTGTGAAAGATGGGCTTCAAGAGTTAGGCTACATCCTCCTCCATGGTAAAAAGTGGCCAAAAAAATCGTTCTGACCATTTTCTCAACCACATCAAGCTTTTTTATTCCACTTTCATTTCAAAAGAAACGGCTTACCTCTTCCTTACACTTTACAACAAGCTCCTGCAAATGTTCTATGAGACTGTTGTGGCAAGCGCCCTCTTCTATGCGGCAGTGTGTGGGGAGGGCAGCGCTAAGAAGAAGGATGCCTCTCGTCTTAATAAACTGGTGAGGAAAGCGGGCTCTGTTGTGGGCACAGAGACAGCCTGACAACTGTAGCTGAGAGACGGACACTGAAAAAGCTGCGGTCAATCATGGACAATTTATCATATCCATGTTGGAATAATGTACATAAGTTATTCAACTTTACTATGATTTATGAATGTTATAAGTTTGCTTGAAATTCTGTGTTTACGAAATAGGATGTTCTCACAAGCAAAAGTTTTCCACTGCACTCTAAGAGAGAACCAATGGTTTGAATAAGTTACAGATTTGACCCGAAGGCCAAGGATCTTTTCTTGAGTATAGCTAAAGAGAGTTAATCAGTCACATTTCAAATAACAAGTGTTTGTACAAAAACTGGATCCAAATGTAAATTCAACCTTCAACCATCCCCTAAACCCTTAGTGTTGAAATCACATTGTAAACAGGGCATTCCCTTTTTCTAAATAAAAGGCCAGGAGAAGGAGACTGCTTTGGAGTGAGTTGGAGAATTGTAACCAAAGCAGTTTTCCGTTCACTTTCCTTGGAAGAAAACCATACACAATTCTCTGTGTCTTCTTTTGCATGCAGGTTTTTGTTACAAGTGTTGGGTTAAACATGACAATCCACTACACAGCATCATCTAAAAACGGTAAAGCAGCTTGAGCGACAGACTGCTGTCACAGTCTTGTTCCACGAACAGACTGAGGAGATCATTCCTTCCTCATGCCATGAGGCTCTTCAACTCCACCCGGGGGAGGAAAAGCCCACATTTAACTCCACCCCCACATTTGCATATTACCCTATCTTTATTAGTGTGTAATTTACGTAGCACTATTTAAATACTCTATAACAACACGTTATATTGGGTATTTCTGTATTTTATTTCTTTTATTTTATCATTTTATTTTTCAAGACAAAGATACTGCTGGAAGTGTGAATTTCCCTACGGGGATGAATAAAGTATCTATCTATCTATCTATCTATTGAATGGTACACATTGTTCTGATTACACACGAACCCGGAAGTAGAAGCCATATTTCTTCTTTGGCGAGGATGCTGGGTGCACTCTCACACCGCCAGGCGTCGGAAAGAAGCACTACAGTACCATCCTCTACTCGGAAAAGGTGCACACAATACAAAATCCAAATTACAGCAATATCTGGAAATTTTTCGACATCTTGAAGAAAACGTTTGTATCTACCGTTTTGCGTAAGTCGAGTGTAAGTAGGGGAGCGTCTGTACGACCGCATTTGTGGAATGATTGATCAATCAAAAAACATTGCTGACCATAATCGCAAAGCACAGTATGTAACGGGAATCGGAACCAGGTCACGGCGGTCTAGAAAGTCTGATTTATCATCAGGTACACCAAAAAGTTGTTTCCCTCGTCATCTTGGGGAGATTATTTATATCTTTCAGGATAACCAGAAATACATTTCTGGCACTGTGAGGAAAAATAGTGATAGTGAGATTAAATTGTGCCTTTTCTAATGCCATCTGTATCACTAGTGGCCCTGTGGTTAGGTTTTGGCATTCTCACTGCCAAAACACAGGTTGGATTCCTGTTGTGATTAGGGTCAGCAACATTTTTTTACTTATCAATCTTTGCACTAATTTATACCGTAAGTATACAAAATGCGCAACGGTTGTAGTAGCGCTCAATGTAGTTTTATTCTACGTACCTTATAGTCCAGTACACCTTGTATATAAAAGATTATTTTTGTGGGGTGTGCCTTATACAGTAATCCAGTGCACCTTAAAGTGCAAAAAACACAGAAATGTTATATGTTGGGCTCGTCACCCAGCCATTGAAAACAATTTTACCCTGTCGTGAAATGAACCCTGCTACAGAATTGTATATTTTCTAGGTCATAATCTTCATCTACAACTTCACTCATGAAATCCATTGAAAGAGGCACGCAGACCAAGTACTTAATTTAGCAGTAAACTCTGAACTAAATGCCTATGAATACTTATTACAAACAGTTCACCTGACAGCGATGGAAGCATGTTAGATGAACAAGTAAGTCAAAACCTGATGCAGAGTACCATTAAGCCTAGCGAGAAGTTAAGCCATGAGTGCTCTTTTTATTATACCACCTGCTGACCAATGCAAATGTTTATTTTGCGCCATTTCAACATTTTGTCTCTAAAGCAAAAATACCATAAATAAAACTGATAAAAGGTTTACATACATATTTAATGGTTAAGAAATAAAGGGTAATAAGATCAAAATTGCATAAAAACAGCTGAATGGTGTGCAGTATGTAAACTTTATTCGATTATTGTTACTCCATCAGTGTAATTTTAACCTTTTTATCATATCAAATTAAGATATTAGATATATTTTCCCGTACTAACTTATTGACAGATAAATAATAAAAAGAAAAAAAACTAATCTGCTTCCACCTACTGATATGGATGGATGTTAGTTAGTGACCACTGGTTGAAAAAATACTGTGCTACCCATGCACTCAGTTAACCAAGTTCCCCGCCCGAAAGTTAACACTCGCAAAACAAGCACTCTTGAAACTAATCAAAGGTCTTTGGGAAAAAATATAGAATATCTCTGACACTAAAATAATAGTACAATAGCGCTAATGAACATGCCAGGTAGTAGGTGGGGCGCGCCAAGGCTGAACAGTGGCTTCGAGTTAGCCTTAAGCATTATTAGTTATTGCTTTGAATTTGCGTATTTGAGACAAAACACGACAAGAGAAAACAAACCGCTGGCCCCAAGTAGTAAGAGAAAACAAACCGCTGGCCCCAAGAGGTAATTCGACCAACACAATGATGTCCAGTCAAGATTTAGGATGAAACAGCAGCTAGCTGATACAAAACTGGGCTGTCTAACACACAAACAAGGGATGAAAAAAATGATTTGAACATTACATGAAATAAAATAAAAAATCTGACAGTCACCAAACGCACAGTAAAATAATAATTTGGGAAAATCCATCTGCAATCAAAAATCAGGGTTTGTACACCATTTTTGTGGCCAAACTCAAAAACTTTATTAGGACTTATAAAGCCAAGTTTCCAATTTATCCAGTAGCATCAGAAGAAGAAATCCGGTGTGAAACATATATTTTGCAGAGCCCCAAATGTATCTGCGATTTACATATGCGATTT
This sequence comes from Urocampus carinirostris, assembly GCF_059441175.1. Taxonomy (NCBI): domain Eukaryota; kingdom Metazoa; phylum Chordata; class Actinopteri; order Syngnathiformes; family Syngnathidae; genus Urocampus; species Urocampus carinirostris. Next base: position 6,970,653 of record NC_142354.1, on the reverse strand, counting down.
TTAATCTTGTCTGTGCATTTATCAAGACATTTGACTTTTAGATATTGAGTCATTCACTAATATCTTTGTTATTGAGATCTCTCTCCCCATATACTGTAGGTATTGGGTAAACATGACCTTAATATACAGCCTATATTTTCAGATGCAGAAGTTCCTCATATTACAATTTAACACTGGGGAAGGCTACCTCAGTTTTTTGCATTGCCCATAATTGATACGCAATCCATTGACTAATACAGATTTCATAGTGTCCTGTTAAGGTGGGGCATGCACCTTTCCTCTTGGGCGCAACCAGTAAGTGGCAATGAATCTTCATAGGACAATGCTATACAGATTAATGTCACCTGCCGTAAAACACAAGGGAAAAAATTCAATGGCAAAGCAAAGTCACCATAGACCAAATTTAAGAAGACTTGTTGAGAAACATGGCAACAATTCTAAGCATTTGCAAGCACCTAACAAAATTCAAGCACTTTTCAACCATTGAAAACACATTAAAATTCAAATATTTCAAGCACCCGTGCGAACACTGAAAAAATGAAAATGTATGTGCTCGGAACATTTGCATTGTCTTCTTCGTGATTTTTCAAGCGCTACTATTAATCAGTCACTACTGTGCAATTAAAGTAGTAAGTCGAGTGAACAGATCACAGATTATTGCAAACCACAGACTATTATTACACCATCCCCTGATCTAAATCCTACATGAGGGCAAGGAAAATTTCAAAAACCTCAACATGAGGAAAATGAAGAAACCTTGAGAAGGGACTGTACATGAGGTAATCTCCCTTCCAGGATGACCAGGCTGCAATGGATGTTGCAATAACAAGTAATACAGATATTATCAACTTAAAATATAAGTTTTTCATATGCCATAGAATAGAAGTGTGTTTTAAATCTAGATATAAACAGTTCCACTTAGATTGCAGATCGAATCTCAGGGGGAAAAGCATTCCACAGGACTGGGGCCCGAGTGGAGAACGCTTTCGAACCTGCGGATCTCTTCTTGGCTCTTGCAGCAAAGAGTATTCTTCAACCGGAGCCAAAGTTATAATGAGGATTCACGTTTATAAATCGAATAATGTGATGATCTCATCGGTACAAAATCAATGATAATGACAATGCATACGTAGAGCAAAGCAGCGATAGTCCTTTAAAGGGCTTTTAGCTTCGAAACAGAATACTCATTGGTGCGTATTGACAAAAATGGAACTCCACAAAAACTGAAAACAAAGCTACATTCTCTTGATGCTATAAATATTGAAACCCATTGAAATGCAATCTAAATGCAACGAAAGCACGCTTACCTTCATGTCGTTCATGATGACCTGGAAGAGACCTCCCAAGGCGCTGCATTCTTTCTCAATTCCCGCATCCATTTTCCACACAGTCAGAATGAAAAAAAAAATCCCAGACAACTTCGTTTGCTTCTTCCTTAAAAGTTCTCTTCAACTTCCCAAAGTAAAAATAGACAAAAATCACTTGAGACCTTTGGCAAGGGTTAACATTACAACAGCTGTGGGGCAAAGTCCACTTTTCGTCGAATCAACAGCTCCCAAAAAGTACAGTGGAGGAAAAGTACACGCACAAAAAGAGGCCAAATTTCTTAACCGATGCTAGCCGACGGCCAGGTGGATAAACGTCCTAACAAAGAGCACATTCTGTCGGACTGAACGAACGAGTTTGGCCGGGAAACGGTAAAACAGTTGGCCACTAACGGCGAGCTAACTGTGGCTAAGTGGCTAACTCCGCTAGCAACCTGTAACTACGAGTGTGGAAAGGGATCGCCACTCGAATACTACGCCCATATGTCGGTCTCGCGTCCTCTTACTGTTTTTTTTTTTTTGATTGTTTTTTTCCGTAGATATTAACAAGACGTTAATGTAACCTATCGGGGCGTCAATATTTCCTCATGAGGAGTTTTAGACGCCGTTTTTTTTCCTCCACTATTTCCGACAGACCGGGAGTCGTCCGAGCGAGAGTGTGGCGCGCATGCAAGTGAGTGCGCGTGCGTGTGCGCCTGTGTGTAAATTTCATGATCTAGTCGCGCTAGGAGTTCCGACAACAAAAGTACATCCTGTTTGCATTTTCAACATAAAGCTTCATTCAATTCATCGTCATGGCTGATGGCAAGAAATCTGAGACAAAATTGAGACATGATCCAAAATGGGGAGTTAGTGGAAATGTTATGGGAGAGAGGCTCATGGTGTGTAAAATGAATGCAAGTTTCTCGATTTGCTAGTATTAAAAAAAAGATGACACAGCGCTTGTGGCTGATTCTGAGGAAACATTGAGAAGGTTGGTCATGGAGTTTGGAAGAGAGTGTGATAGACGTAAATTATGTGTGAATGTTGGGAAGAGTACGGTGATGAAGTGTTCATGTGATGGGGTGAGCATGGTGTTAGAAATAGGCTTGCATGGACAGGTGCTGGAAGAAGTTGAAAGCTTTAGGTACTTGGGTTGTGATGTGACTGCAGTTGGGGGAATGGAGTGCGAGGTATTGCAAAGAGTGAATCAAGGAAGCAAGGTTTTGGGTGCTCTGAGGAGTGTGATGAGCAACAAGAGTATGAGTATGGATGTCAAGAGGGGACTGTATGAGAGTGTGATTGTGCCCACTGTGTTGTATGGTGCAGAGACTTAGATAGATAGATAGATAGATAGATAGATAGATAGATAGATAGATAGATAGATAGATAGATAGATAGATAGATAGATAGATAGATAGATAGATAGATAGATAGATAGATAGATAGATAGATAGATAGATAGATAGATAGATAGATAGATAGATAGATAGATAGATAGATAGATAGATAGATAGATAGATAGATAGATAGATAGATAGATAGATAGATAGATAGATACTTTGTTCATCCCCGAAGGGAAATTCACATTTCCAGCAGCATCCCTGAGCTGAGAACAATCGAGAACAATCGGAGCCTGAACGCAGATTTGAGAAGGAAATTAAATGTTTTTGAGATGAAGTGTTTGAGGAGTATGCTAGGAGTGACAATATTGGATAGATTGAGAAATGAAATTGTGAGAGACAGAACTAGAGTAGTCGTGGAACTGAGCAAGTGTGTGGATAAGACAGTACTCGTTTGGTTTGGGCACATGGAGAGGATGGATGAGGAGCGAATGTTGAAGAGGATCTACAGAGCAGAGGTAAATGGAAGGAGACCAAGAGGAAGGCTGCCATTAACGTGGATGGATGATGTCATGAATGCACTGCTGGAAGAGGTCTGAATCTAGTGGAAGCTCGAGCTCTTGTTGGTGAAAGGAATGAGTGGAGAAGTGTATTAAAAGGATAGTGGGATGTTTAGACGCGCTCTAAAGGATGGGCAGGGGACCTGTCCTGTATGATGCGGCAGGGGTAAACTACTGAAAGCTATTGGGCCCTGCTGTTGAACAAAAGAGTGTGTTGTGTCACCCTGACCCGAATGACATGGCCGCTTTCTTGTGTCCCGTTTCATCTGGAGGGACGAAAGCATGACCAACTTAGGTGCCGAGTAGCCCAAGTTGTTTGGGTGTTTGGGCATTTGTGTTGGCCATGGTCCAAAAATTTGTGTGTTGTTTTTTTTTGCTACCTTTTCCCTTTTTTATTTCTTTGTCTTTGTGTGTGTTTGTCTTGCTGTCGGTCACCCCTCTCAAGGGATATGACCAAGGTAGTAAGATATATCGATTCATTATGGCTTATTTTTAAATCAATCACTGCCCCACCCCTGCCACCCCCTCCTCTGATAACACCTTTGATACAGGTTGACAGGTATGCACACTCACTACTGAAATTATTTCATTAATGTTTTTTATGGACACTCTCTTATGGCACTATTCTATGAGAAGTAAATCATACTTGCTCTCACATAAAACATCATACTCTCACACATGCACAACCCTACTCTCATATAGACATTCATATTCAGCACAAACACTAATATATTCTCTCGTACACTCACTACTATAGTCTCATATGCATACTGCTATACTGTACTGTCATACACACTCCTATACTCTCTCACACATACTTTGATACTATCGTACTCAGCGTTTGTGCGTGGGTTGTCAAGACCAGAACAGGAGGAGGACCCAGATGTTTAACGTTTACTCACAAGTTTAATAAGGATCGAGAAAAAAACAAGCGCCAGCGATCCGGTGCTTGCTGGACGAGGGAAGCAAGCCACTCATGGGATTGGAGCGTGTTCGGGATTGCGGAAGTGGATCTTCTGGAGCGGGAGATCTTAGTGTGGTCAAACGGTAAAAAACGTGTCGATAGCTGGAGCGGGGGATCAGAGCGTGGTCGGTGGTCAGAAACGGGTTGTAGCCGGACACAAGCGGCGAATCAGGAACAGACGAGTGGGATATGGGTGAAAAAAAACGGGACAGACGGGAGTCAGAGCCAAAGTGCTTGCCATGTGTAAACAGAGGTTCACTGACAGACTGACGAAGGGCGAGTGGGAGAACTGAGCTTAAATAGGAGGGGGAACCAATCAGGTAACCAGCAGCAGCTGGCGTCAACGAGCGGGCACAGGTGAGTGCAATGAGTAATCATGACATGGGTATGATTGTGTTTCTATGATAGTCTAATTGCACAAGTGTGAGAGTACGATGTTATGTATGAGAGCAGGTATAATGAACTTTTCAAACGGCCTGGGATTCTGATGTTAAATGTGAGAGCAAGTATGATTTACTACTCAACCGGTTTCTCATCCGGCTTCTAATACTAAGCATTATCACATAGATGCTTCAATACACTTTAGAAACAACTTTTAAATTATTTAGTAATTACATCCAAAAGTAATGCCCCTGCTCGCTGCCTGGAGATAGCTGGGATGGGCTACAGCCCTCCCGCAACCCTACTGAGGATAAGCGGTGCAGATAATGGCTGAATGGATGGATACTTCCAAAAGTCTCTCAAATACACGATTGAAATACTCTCAAATGCTGTTGAATACCCACTACAACTGACCCTGAAAGGCTCCAAACTAATACTGTAAGAATGGCCATCACAATAATGTAGATTAGACTCTGTGGCGGTAAACACAAGGACTATGTTAAGAACTCCTAACCCCGTGCCCTTCAAAAATGTGCTCCTTTGGAAAGCTACGATTGAATGTCAACTTTTAAAAGTAAATGTTCTATACATTTAAAGAACGTTGGGTTTTACTCATTCGCAAAAAATGTCCACGTACGCCCCTGCAAACTACAAAAATGCTTTCACACACAGCTTGTTGATTTTTTTTCCTTTACACAAATTTGAAACAATCTCACTTATGAAGGTTTTTCCTCTCAAAGTACATCATTAAACCTCATAATTGCATATGGCAACGGGCTGTTAATCAGTTCTTAGCACGTTATCCCTCCACGGTAATTTTGATTCTACCCAGTTTTAATTTTGAAGTCTGAGTCGCATCCGCTCACGACTGAGGGAAACTTGTTAGCTTGACGTTGCGCAAAAGGGATATTTGAAGGGGGTGTTTGTTGTGAGGCAAGGAGTGGGGCTTCCCGGAGGGGCGGGTACAAACATGTGATTAGGCAGTCTGTCAAGTTATTAGTCAACTTTAATTCGTTTAAGTTAGTCACACTAAGAGCTTTGTTGTTAGAATAGAATAGAACAGAATAGAATAGAATAGAGTAGAATTGAATAGAAGGTCATTATTGTCCTTGTGCAGTCTATGCGCGCGTGTGCCTGCGTGCGCGGGTGTTTGTGTGTTTTGCTGAGTCATCACCTGGCAACAAGCTGACTCACTGCTCAGCATTACCATGACAACCGGCACAGACGTGCTGAATCATGCACTAGTCCCAGCCAAATTCCAGTCTGGTTTCCATGGAAACAGTGATAATGGGATGTATTGCTGTTTTGTACGGTGTAATATGCTCTCTGGGGACAATATTTTATTCAATACACACACAGTACATTTCCAGCAAAACAACCTTAATCAAATACCTCAAATGCGGCCCAAAATTCCCAAAACGATCCAGCCTGCCATGTTTTAAAAATACTCTCTATGGTGTTGCTTAGAATGTGATCAGTGTTGGCACCATGCAATTTCTATTCGATAGCGAGTATTGTAACGTGCGGTATGGCGGCTGGGTGGTTAGCGCGTATGTGGCGCAACAAGGGTTGCTGACTAGTTTAAATGTTATCTTTTGAGATTTTTATGTTGTTTAATCTGTATTTGACTGTTAAGGGAAGTGTACTAGTATTTTTTAAGGTATTTAGTTTTGTAAAGCAGAAAAGGTAAGTAAAGTACCAGTATATCACGACTAGATGACAAATTCTCACAGGTCAGAGAAGGGTGCTTGGGCCAAGTCTCACGGGACCTCACGTGATTTAATGAGACTTGCTCAATAAATGATCCTAAATGTCAACAAGTAAATGGTGTCGCGTGAGACTGTCATCTATTAAGCAGGTGAGATGTATATACGGGTAACATACTTACTGTGAGGATGATAATATGTGAAAATATGTGTGTTAAGGTTATTTGTGATGTCTGTAAATTTTACAAAAAGTGAAATACAGTAGTATGAATGAGTCCTCCGTTAGCATAAGTAACAAATAGGGCCTTGGTTGAGGTTTGCTATGTTATGCTGGACTAACTTAAAAGTGTACTGTGATGTTAATTTGTATATTTGATGCCAAACTATACAAGGTGGGTTGTTTTGGAAGGTACAGTTATGGTGTTTTGATAAATGATTCTTGAAAAGTACCAATTGATGTCAATATTATTTTGTATTTCTATGTTAAAAGGGATCTCAGGTGATTTAATGAGACTTGTTCAATAAATGATCCTTAATTTCAACAAGTAAACGGTGTCGTGTGAGACTGACATCTATCATCTTTTTTGCAGATGAGGTAAAAAAACAAAAATATCTAAAACAAATGTGTAACACCTGGGTCCCGTTACACGTAGCCCCACGGTGCGGAGGTTCAGGGTTGATTCCCGCTACTGCAGCTTCGCCGTGCGAAGTTTACATGCTCTCTCCATGGGTTTCCTCCGGGCACTCCGGTTTCCTCCCACATTCCAAAATCATGCATGTCAGGTTAATTGGCCGGTCCAAATTGTCCTTAAGTGTGAATGAGCGAGTGAGTTGTCTGCATGGCTGACTCCCTATTGGTGTGTGAGTCTGTGTCTGAATGGGTAAGTGTGAAGCACATTGTAAAGCACTTTGGGAGGTCTTCATTTACTTGAAAAGCGCTATATAAATGCAGACCATTTACCATTTATAACCTTCGTTGGTGTTTTTTTTTTTAATGGCTGGGTCGTGATCAAAAGGTGGGCGCGGTTCTGGCACTGCTGTCATGATTGCCGATTCAGAGCACGTGCGACTGCTTAATTGGCGGCAACAGCCCGGAGAGCTGATTGGCCCATGAACTCTTTTTAAACTCCCGGCTCTCAAGAGATCCCTGTTAGATCGTTATGCGAACCGTTGCTCCCAGCTCGGCAAGCTCTTACGTCAGAATCTGTTCCTGCCCTGTTTTACTCTGCCTGATCCTCAATGCCAACCTGTTTCCGGACCTGACTCTGCCCCGTTCTGCCTGACCGTTATCCGATCTGTTTTGCCCCGCTACCTGCTTGCCTCCTGTTGCCGACCTCGTTTCCGAACTTGACACCGCCCTTGCTCTCCAGTCCCGGCTAACGACTTGTAATTCCTGCCTGTCTTCACTCGACACGGAAGTGCCACTTCCACGTTCCCGCCACCTGCTACCCGTGTTCGTCGGATTGTGGAAGCAAGCCCTTCCCTCCCTCTTATCAATAAAACTGAGTAAACAAACGCTGCTGAGTCCTGTCTCCGTTCCTGGCAACGTGACAACTGCAGCCTATGTTTATAATATAGGCTTTATTTAAAGGTGCTGTCTGGAATTCGAAAATGTTCTATTTGCGGATGCCATCTTCTGTCATGATTACGATGTGTATCACCTGTGCCCGCTCATTTGGCGCCAACCGCTGCGGGCTCTGATTGGCTCCCTGTCCCTATTCAAACACAGTCCTGTCACTCTCCTGTTATCAGTCCATATGCGAACTTCTGTTGATACAAGGCAAGCCTTTTTTAACCCTGACTCCCGCCTGTCCCATTTTTGCTCCCGTTTGTCTCCCCTATGACCTGTTTTGATCCCGACTACGTCTACTCTCCCGTCCTGGTTTACGACTCGTTTCCAACCCCGACCACGTTTTTGCTCTCCCTGTCCCGGTTACCGACCTGTTTTTCCGTCCCTGACATCGCTCGCTACGGAAGATCCACTTACGTAGTCGGACCACAATCCGAGTGCGAGAGCGACTCTCTTCCTGCGTCCAGCGAACACCGGATCGTGGGCGCAGCCCTTCCTCTTTCTTTCAATAAAACTTGTGGTAAACGTTACGCAATTGGGTCCTGATTCCGTTCTGGTCGTGACATCATTTGGCTTAAATCATCATCACAACCTCTGTCAAGCTGCTTGTTTGTTGGGTGCAAGTACTTGTATTTTTTAGACGCGCTCAAATAAACGCTTTTTTTTTCTCATATTTTTGGGGGGTTTAAGCTGGCATTTGGATTGTATTTGAAACAGGCCTTTTGTTACTTTTACTATTTTTATGTTACACTAATAGAAAACCACAGCCACGAGTATGTAATCACTTTTCCATACCCCCCCTCCTTTCATGCGCTGATAAAAGTAAGATAAAGCACAAAAGTGCAGAAGGAAAAATATAAAGCCTCTTTGAACTAAGTTGGGCATTGTAAACATATACATAATAAGAGAAAATTTCAACTCTTCTAGGATATCTAAAACGACGCACCCATCCGTTGAAGCCTCACTGAGTAATATTTGAACATCACATGCTTTTTGCCTTTTGGAAGAACCCTTAGCAGAAAGGTGGCAGGCTAACGAGTCAGCTCCCTCTAGGTGAGCCTCATGTTATATTCGAGAATGTAAAGGAATGCATGTTCAGTGACTGGAAAAGTGCTATTTATATGTAGCGGCTGAAATATGTATAGTCTGTGTATAAGTGTTCTGCAATGACGAGTCCAACAGCGCTATCTGCTGTTGTGGAGTAAGGTTTAGTCGCTGATTTTATGACGAGACGGGATATTGCAAGCAGTCTCCAGCGCGCTGCTAACTGTAAGCTGTCACGTGGTGCTCCGCAAAAAACTTTATTCACAACATTAAAACAAAACTGACAAATCTTGCAACATACACAGTAATGTAAGTTGACATTGTCAAGCTGCAGGGTTGGGTAGGGTTACTTTAACTGGATTACTTTCAATTACTTTTGGATTACTCCAATACCAAATATGCTAATAAAAGACAAAAGAAACTAAATATGAATAAAAAGATGACTCACAAAACGTGGTAAGCTTTCTCTCCTGGCGTTGATCTCTTTGATCTGCGGCAAAACTAACATAAAATGCCACAGAAACAAAATGAAAATAAATCCAAACAGCTTGCCAACATCATTTTTGCCTTTCCATGTATTCCGTTACTCCCCAAGCCTGCACAAAAATTAGTCATTTTATTCATATTTAGTTTCTTTCGTCTTTTATTAGCATATTTGGTATTGGAGTAATCCAAAAGTAATTGAAAGTAATCCAGTTAAAGTAACCCTACCCAACCCTGTCAAGCTGTTTGGATATATTTTCGTTTTGTTTCTGTCGTCATTTACGTTACTTTTGCCATACGTTGTAATGACAGGCTAATTTCCCTTATAGATGTTGAAAACCAGCGGACGTGATAATCACATGGTGTGTGTATGATGTGTCGCTCATTGCAGGTAAATTGTTTCCGTTTTTACACTCGTTATTGTAATTATATTTCTATTTTCACAAATATATAAAAAAGGATAATGTTGGTTAAAATTCAGATAAAAAATTGTCCAGTAGACTTCATTGTAAAAGCAAAAACCACGATACGATCACTTGTTAAAATGTATGTAAACTATTACATACACTTCTAATCAGTGCTAACTTTGCAGTCGCTCAAACATTCACACGCACTGTAGCCTTCAGGTGGTGTCCAACTGTCACTAGGCGTTTCGCCCCTAAACCACAACCGCCCTCGAGCTGGCGGGTCGGCAGTGATGGCCAGTCACTGCCCATCGTCTCCTGGTCCCCAGCTAAACTCCTCTCTCCTACTCCAGAGCCAGCAAGAGTCTCTCTCTGCGGCTTCCCCCACACTATAGGCAGCTGCCATCATCTCCCTTCCACTTATTCCCAGAGCTGTTAATGTGTCCCATACAGACTGTTCTGGGAAGTCCCTGCACCTGACCTCCACTGGGAATAGCCAGGTCTGCCATCCCTTGTTCCTGCACTGTTGGACCAGTTCTTTATATTTGGCGTTTTTCCTTTCATGGGCTTCGCTGCATCCATGTTACCATGGTACAGTTAGCTCTATCTTGATGATCATTTGAGCCTACTAGTGATCCCAAGAGGCAAGAGGAGATCCGCAGGTTCGAGAGCGTTCACCATTCGGGCCCAGTTGCAGTGGAATGCTCTTACCCACTGAGATCCGATCTACAACCTCAGTGGAAATTATTAAATCTAAGCTTAAAACACACTTCTACTCTATAGCATATTAATAACCTATATTTTATGCTGATAATAAATGTATTATTTGCCCTCACGTATGTTTTAGATGAGGGGATGGTATGATAATAGTCTGTAGTTTGCAATAGTCTTTGATCTGTGCAGCCCTTTGAAACTCTTTGTGATTAAGGGCTATACAAATAAACATAACTCGACTTGACCGCTTCTGACCAAATCACGATGTCTGGCCTCTAGGAAGTTTGGACTACCTGGGGAAAGTTTAGTTTCCTTCCCAGGTCTACCCTCATCTGCCATGCTGGTGCTGTTTGCAGGAGGCTCTTCTTGGTTTCCTTGGAGGATGCTGGTGTAACAGAGTTGAAATTTGATTGTTTTGAATGTTTTTTTGAATTCTCACAAAATCTGTGTTTTTGTTGTATTACTGTTAATATTCCGGTACCTCATTCAGTTGTTAAGTCATGGGCGTCTGCGACTGTCTTTTTCGTTTGGCACTTTATGGGCTTCAGCGCTTGCCGTAGCTTAAGTGAATTTGTAAGCGCTGAAGGTAAGATGTGCCCAATATCAGTTGGATAAAAAATGCATATTTTGCTAGACATATGAGCTGCTTTCGCAAATTATTTTTGTTTATAAAGATATATAAGTTGTGCTAAATGATGTATATTAAAAAAGCACTAAATGAGAAGTAAAGCAATACAGCTTGAAATGAAGATGCAACGTGTTTTGATGCAAACACGCCACGAGGTGCGGCCTGTTGAGTGATGACCCGTTCTTTTGTATCTTTAATATTTTAGATAATTGCAGTCGTGAACAGAGGCCCCTGACTTTTGTATTGTTTTGTTTACTGAATGCAGGTACATGGGAAAGTTATGTTCATTGTTATTATGGAAGTTTCATTATTAATGTGCTCGCATGTTGTCTGCTTGCCGTAGCTGAAGTGAATTTGTAAGCGCTGAAGATAATTGCAGTCGTGAACAGAGGCCCCTGACTTTTGTATTGTTTTGTTTACTGAATGCAGGCAATAAACCCAGAGATTGTGAAACCTTGTGTCGTGCATGAAAGAGGGTCGCTACACTGGTGCCGTGACTACACAACTGGATCATTTTTATCAGCCTCTGAGCAGATCCCGGCGTTGCTGCATATTCTTCTTGTGTCCACTAGAGGGTACCGTTGCACTGCATTTGCGCTTTGATTTCGTTTTATGTATTTGTGCCACTGTGCATTTGCTATCAATACGTAAATTATTAGTTAATTTCTGGTTTTTATTTTTTCCTGTTTTATTTTCTATTCTTTGTACTACTGAAAGTATAATGGCTGAAGGATATAGTAGTCAAAATGACGATTTTAAGGGCTTTTCTATTGGCAGGGGCAGGGGTGTCCATTTTAATGGTTTGAATGCAAACACATTTACTCGTGGGTATGGAAGTGAAGGTGTAGGTGGTCTCCAAGAACATGTTAGTGATGGGAGGGACAGGGGGCGTGGTATGAGCCCAAACTGGTCTCCAAGTGAACAGTTCTTGAGGGAGAGTGCACAGACTTCAACCTCAATGAGTGATAATATTGCCCTGCAACACCTGACTGACATGGTAGGCCGAATTGGAGAGCAGATAGGCAACTCAGTATTGGCTAGTCTGCTCTCTTCTGGTTTCATTGATCGCACACATGCACATGACACAACAATGACTGGCAAAGCAGCGACTGTTATGACTAAAGACGACCCTAGACCACATAACACAACGCAGGTAAACACTACACCGGTAATTGTCCATGTCAAGACTGAACGTGAAATTGTGACTTTCAGGGGAAATGGTTCTGACAAGTGTTCAATTCAAGAATGGATCACCATGACTAAAGCCCAGCTTCGGAAACAGTCTTATACAACAGCTGAAAAAGCAGATGAGATACTAAGCAGGCTTTTAGGGAGGGCAAGAGACGTTGTCAGAGTAGCTCTCAGGAGTGATGAGGCACTTGATGTGAGGCAAGACCCAGATATCATTTATGACATTCTAATACGATACTTTAGTCATTCCTCGTCAACTCTCCCGTTGCAAGATTTTTACACCACGCTACCCACGCCAAAGGAAAATCCAGTTGACTACTGGATCAGACTAAACAAAGCAGCAGACACTGCTGATGAGGGTTTGCGTCGCTTGGGCAGAAAAATGGAAAACCTTGGCGGGGAAGTGGCACAAATGTTTTCAAAGTACTGTCCTGATCCACAGCTATCGAACATTTTCAGATACGAGCCTGTTAATGAGTGGACCTCTAAGGACGTTCAACTCAGGATAGATGAGTATCAAAGGGAATCAGGGGCGTCAACTAGGTCCTGCAGTGTCCCTCCACTGAAGAATTACCCGACTGCAGTGCTTGACAGTGAATCTTCTTGTTGTTCCTACTCTGGCTCTATAGAGACGGGTCTCCAGTCCATTTGTCCCCACCATGTTAACCCTGATCCATATACAGATTTTTCGTGTGTTCGACAGCATGCCCAGCGCCCACAGCATGTCTCACCGCCTGTCCGTGTCCCATCACAGCATGTCCCACCACAGCATGTCCCACCACAGCATGTCCCACAGCCTGCTCAGAAAGATAACAGTGATGTCCTTGGCCGAATGATGAGCATGCTAGAGAGAGTTTTGTCTAGAGTGGAGCCACGCAATCCTGAGCGTATTCAGAGGCGCCTAAGTCCTTTCAACTCCCCTCCATGTAAGGTGTGTGGTGGCGCTAATCACTCCACTTTATATCATTGCAAATTGAATAATCTGTGTTTCAAGTGCCTAGCCCCTGGTCACTCTAAGCAGCATTGCCCCGACAAAGCTCCTCCCCAAATCAGTTCAGTTTCGGGAAACTAGCTGACCTGTATTTGGAGGGAGGCCGTACAGGTCAAAATGAGTTCTCCCACCCATTTGATCTCAATTTCAATTCAGTTTTTAATTCTGACACGTTCACACAATCTCAGTTGCCTAATATTGTTTATCAAAACACACATACTATAGGGGGCAGCGATAGTTTGTTTTATGTACCAGTTAGAGTGGGGAGCAGTATGACTTTGGGGGGGATGTTGGATAGAGGCTCCATGGCCTGTACCGTGAGTGAGACTTCTCTGCGTAAGATGCTCTCTGTTGGAGCAGTACGTACAGAAGACGAATTTTCCACCAACGTGACACTCATTGGTGTTGGGGGTCGACGAGTGTGCCCAAATTCAGCTTTCAACATCCATATGGAAATCAATAACTGTAAAATTATTGTGCCAACAATTGTTGTTGAGGGGCAACCTGATGACCTAATCATTGGAACTAATGTTATCAGAAACATATTGCATGAGTCAAAGAAGTTTAGTGCGTACTGGACAGCAATCTCTGCTCCATCATCCACTAATGCTGAAACGGAGCAATTTCTTTCAATGCTAGCTGGCTTGCATAGATGGAGTGGTGGTGAAATGCCCGAGAAGATAGGCACAGTGCTCTGCAATTCAGCCACATGCCTTGAGCCTGGCCGTGAGTACCTCTTGTGGGGGAAGCTATCAAAAACTGCACGAGTATCTCCTGGGAGCGCAGCGATGACAGAATCTACGTCGGCACGATCTGCCCCCAAGGGTCTAATGGTCGCCAGAATCGTCACACCTCTGTGGGCAGATGGATGGGTTCCACTGAAGGTCATGAATGTCACAGAATATCCACTGTTTTTGAGACGCAATGCAAAGCTGGCTGACTTGGTGCCTTGTGTTGCTTTGGAGGATCTAGACCTGGTCAGTGGCCATCAGAGTACTTCCGTTGTGCAATTGCCCCCTGTCTGCTCTGATGTAAGTAATGCTGAGGAGAAGCTACAGTCTATTGGCCTGGGTGAACTAGATGTTGGCTGTTGTGATGCATCGTCTGAGTGTAAAGACAAGTTGTCAGAGCTGATCATTCACTACCAAGACATCTTCTCGCGTAATCACCTTGACTGCGGAAAGGCGAAGGACTTTGTTCACAAAATCCATGTGGTTGACCAAAAGCCGTTCAGACTCCCTTTCAGACGTGTGCCACCGAGTCAGTATCAAAAATTACGCCAAGTCTTGAATGAAATGGAAGAGAAAGAGATAATTCGAAAGTCGACAAGTGAATATGCTTCACCTTTAGTTCTCATCTGGAAGAAGAATGGTGATATGCGTGTGTGCACTGACTTTAGGTGGTTGAACAAGAGGACTCTGAAAGACGCTCATCCTCTGCCACATCAGGCTGATTGCTTAGCAGCACTTGGTGGCAACTCCTTCTTCAGTACAATGGACTTGACGTCTGGGTTTTACAACATGCCTTTACACGAAGATGATAGGAAGTACTCAGCGTTCACTACGCCTATGGGGCTTTATGAGTACAACAGGTTGCCACAGGGGCTCTGTAATAGCCCAGGGAGTTTCATGAGGATGATGACTTCCATTTTCGGGGACCAAAACTATTTAAGTCTGCTATGCTACTTGGACAACATTTTAGTTTTTGCCCCTGATGAAAGTTCTGCACTAAGACGTCTTGAAATGGTGTTCAGCAGACTCCGTGCCCACAATCTGAAACTGGCCCCCAGGAAATGTCACTTTTTAAGGAAATCTGTAAAATTCTTGGGCCACATTATTGATGAACATGGAGTGTCAACCGATCCAGAAAAAGTTGAAAGCATAAGCAAAATGACTGTGGCGGACTTGATGGAGTCGGATGGAGCGACACCTTCTGAGAAACGTGTACGGTCTTTCTTGGGCATGTTAAATTTTTATCAACACTTCATTCCAGGGTATTCAATACTCGCAAAGCCCTTGTTTTATCTGCTGGCTGGCCAGAAACAGAAGAAAGGCAGAAAGCCCAAATGCACTGTAGTAGGCCGCAAACTGAAATCAGGTGACTGGACTGCTGACCACGACCAGGCATTTACAGACCTCAAAAAGGCCCTTATCCATTCTGTGGTTTTGGCTCATCCAGACTTTAGTCGTCCATTTTTGCTGTCGACTGACGCCTCACTGGATGGCCTTGGAGCCATTTTGTCCCAGGTACGTGAAGGTGACACAGTGGCTAGGCCAATTGTGTTCGCTAGCAAGTCTTTGACCCAGTCACAGAAAAACTACCCAGCTCACCGGTTGGAATTTCTTGCACTGAAGTGGGCTGTGTGTGAGAAGTTTAGCCATTGGTTGAAAGGCCATGAGTTTACCGTCTGGACTGACAATAATCCACTTACACACATTATGACTAAACCCAAATTGGACTGTTGTGAGCAAAGATGGGTGTCAAAGCTGGCCAGTTACAATTTTGAAATCAAATATGTGCCTGGTCCCAAAAACACGGTTGCTGACGCTCTCAGCCGTGTCCCTTTTTGTCAGAATGTTGGCCACAGACTAGTCAGTGAACCTCTTCATGATCTCACTGCAAAAGCTGCGGTTTTGTCTGATACAGCCGTCCAACAGACTCTCAGAGACTCTACAGATCAGCCTGTCATGGCAGAGAAGCTGTCCCATTTTATAGCCACAAATGTCCAGTCATTACTCGTGTCGGCCCAGACTGTATCCAATCAAGAAGTTGCTGCTGTTGTCCAGTCACACACTGAATGGGCCTCCGGTGCGAGAACTCGTGCAGCTCAACTGATAAGCCACATGCGCCACCTTATTCCAGATACACTACCCAGTCTGCCTGCATTCTCTATGGATGACCTGCGGGAGGCTCAGTCCAGGGACAGAGTTTTGTCTCGTCTTCGGTTTTATGTGGAGCGGTCTCGAAGACCGTCTAGACGTGAAAGGGCACACGAGACAAGTCAAGTCCTGGGCCTCCTGAAGCACTGGGAGAAGTTCGTTTTGAGTGATGATGTTTTGTACAGAGTATCCCGTAATCAGATTTCAAATGCAAAACGCCATCAGTTAGTGGTCCCTGATTGCCTGAAGGCCGAAGTTTTAAAAGGGGTGCATGACAGTGCGGGCCATCAAGGCCAGTCAAGAACCCTGAGCATCGCCAGACAGAGATTCTTTTGGTTGCATATGGACAGAGATGTGAGGATGCATGTTCGTCAATGTCAGCGTTGCATAGTCAGCAAAGTCACTGAGCCTGCAGGGAGGGCCCCTCTGGAAAGCATTGCTACTTCCCGCCCATTGCAACTTGTTTGTATTGATTTCTGGTCCGTTGAAGATTCACACAACAAATCTGTTGATGTATTAGTGATAACAGACCATTTCACCAGATTGGCACAAGCTTTTCCATGTAGAGACCAGTCAGCCAGGCAAGTAGCTAAAGTTCTATGGGAAAAGTATTTTTGTGTTTATGGCTTTCCGGAGAGGATCCACAGTGATCAAGGCCCAAGCTTTGAGAGCAATTTGGTCGCAGAACTTTTACAATTATCTGGGTTGCGTAAGTCACATACTACCCCGTACCATCCGATGGGAAATGGAAGTGTTGAGCGTTTTAATCATACTTTGGGCAATATGATCAGAGCTCTGCCCCCTGAATCAAAGCAGGACTGGCCAAGACGTTTACAAACACTCACATTCATGTACAATTGCACTGCTCATGAAACTACTGGATATGCACCATTTTACTTGATGTTTGGGAGAGTTCCTCGCCTCCCAGTCGACACTCTGTTTGGGAACATTTTGTCTGATCCTGACATTACCACCTACGGCAGATATGTTGCAAAACTGTCTGAAGACCTGAGGGAGGCTATGTCAATTGCTCAGGAACATGCAAAAAAGGAACAGGGCAGACAGACTCGACTCTATAACAGGGCAGCAAAAGGGCCGTCAATTGGAGTTGGAGATAGTCCTTGTGGCAAACAAAAATGAGAGGGGCAAGCGAAAATTGGCTGATAGGTGGGAGTCTACCATCTACACTGTTATTGAGATGAACCCTCAAACACACACATTCAAAATTCAAGACACCATCACAGGGAATGAGAAGGTTGTTCACCGTAACCTGCTGATGTTGGTTAACTTTCTCCCAGTTCAAGACCAGCCCTCTCTCCAGTCTGATTTGTCTTTGTCCTCTGCACAATCATCTGCCTCTGTTTGTTCTTCAATGACCAGTCCCACTGTCTCCGAAGAATCTCATGCTCGAGTGCCTGCTTAGCTAAACCGGTCTGGATGTGCGGCAGATGATGCGCAGAGTCTTGTAAGCATCTCAGGCCCTGACAACTACACAGATCTCACACCTGCGTCTGGGGAGAGAACCAGAGAGTGGGTGCATGGGCTGAACTCTGAAAGTTCTGATCACTCTGGTCATTCCTTGACCACTCATACTCACGACACTGCTGTTAGGGATGACATTTCGACTCTTAGTGAGCATGACCATGTTCAATCTGTAGTGGCTGCTGTCTCTGGAGGTAACATTAGCCACACTGATCAACCAGAGTCTGCACCACACCGCACTACACGCCTGGGTCGTGTTATACGACCAGTCAACAGGCTTCTTCACACTATGGCTAGACAAGATGTCACCAGACACCTACAGTGTAATGTTTAGACTATGCATAACACAGTAGTTCGAGCTCTTGGGGCATGATATTTTTTCCCTTTAAAATTCTTCTAAAATAACTTGGTTTTGGAGAGAATGTTTTGTGCTCATTTATGTCTTATATATGTCTTGGGTGAATGTGGAATGTGTAAGGCATTCTATAGCCGGTGGCTGGTTCAGAGAATTTTCTCTGTCCACTGCATCCTTAAAGGATACTTCTCAGGTTGGTCCTAATATGTGTGACCCAATGACTACTGTTATGTATTGATTTTGATTTTATAACCAAGTGTGAGATTTTGTCCAGAATTCGGTGGGGGTGGGTGTAACAGAGTTGAAATTTGATTGTTTTGAATGTTTTTTTGAATTCTCACAAAATCTGTGTTTTGTTGTATTACTGTTAATATTCCGGTACCTCATTCAGTTGTTAAGTCATGGGCGTCTGCGACTGTCTTTTTCGTTTGGCACTTTATGGGCTTCAGCGCTTGCCCTAGCTTAAGTGAATTTGTAAGCGCTGAAGGTAAGATGTGCCCAATATCAGTTGGATAAAAAATGCATATTTTGCTAGACATATGAGCTGCTTTCGCAAATTATTTTTGTTTATAAAGATATATAAGTTGTGCTAAATGATGTATATTAAAAAAGCACTAAATAAGAAGTAAAGCAATACAGCTTGAAATGAAGATGCAACGTGTTTTGATGCAAACACGCCACGAGGTGCGGCCTGTTGAGTGATGACCCGTTCTTTTGTATCTTTAATATTTTAGATAATTGCAGTCGTGAACAGAGGCCCCTGACTTTTGTATTGTTCTGTTTACTGAATGCAGGTACGTGGGAAAGTTATGTTCATTGTTATTATGGAAGTTTCATTATTAATGTGCTCGCATGTTGTCTGCTTGCCGTAGCTGAAGTGAATTTGTAAGCGCTGAAGATAATTGCAGTCGTGAACAGAGGCCCCTGACTTTTGTATTGTTTTGTTTACTGAATGTCGTCAATAAACCCAGAGATTGTGAAACCTTGTGTCGTGCATGAAAGAGGGTCGCTACACTGGTTTCTCCCCTTTGTCTGACGAACTGGATGGAATGTGTTGATTTAGGTTGAGGTTGGTTCTTCTTCTGCCTTTCCTGCTCCAAGATGTTAAGGCAGTGCACCGAGGACCTTGTTGTGGCGCCAGCGGTATCTGCCCTGGCTAAGGGCAGTCTGGCATCCTGCCAGTATATGTGCTAGTGTCCCTCTCCCACCACATAGCCTGCACTGTGGGTCCTCCCTCAACCCCACCTGTACAGGTTGGTTGGTGTTGGAAGGGTGTCGTACACTGAACGAAGCAAGAAAGAAAAAAATATTGTAACATGGCGGCGCATGGATGCATGCATGCGGCTAGTTGCTCTTCAGCTAATCTTCTATTTATTGCCGTTCTCTTGTCTTTTTTGCTTTCACTTTTGGACACATGTGTGGCCAAAAACACTTACAGTAGGGACGAACTTATTCGGTTGGGTGGGCGTCTAAATTTCGACTTTTCGGGCACTTTTTATACCGCCTATGATATACCGAGCGAACTTCAAAGAGATCCGGCATCCTTGTGGACAGCTATTCCTCTTAATAAACGACGACAACGGCGCCGTAAGGACAGAAAACAGAAGCGTGGTTGCCGTGCAGGTAGATGTGTGAAGCGTGCGAAGTCTAAGCAGCAAGATGGACGCGAGGATGTAACTAATTTCACCATTCATTCCTCGCCGGACAACCGAAGCTTTACACTCAGCGCACACGAAAAGCCACAACTGCGGCATCTTTTGAAGATCTTGACAAAGACTACAAAGAGTTCAGCTAAGTCAAATGATTCAGCAAAGCTAAAATTTGGTCTGTTAAATATTAGATTGCTTGCTCCAAAAGCTTTACTTGTTGATAACATTATTCGTGATTATAAACTTAACTGTATGGGTCTGTGTGAAACTTGGTTACGCCCGGATGAGTATTTAGCGCTAAATTACGCTTCTCCCCCAGACTATGAGAGTAGCCATATAGCACGCACGTTGAAAAGGGGTGGTGGTGTTGCGCTAATTTCTGAAAAATCGCTCAAATTAAATCCTCGTACCTCTAACAATTACAAGGCGTTTGAGGCTCTTGTGATGCGGTCCTCTCTATTGTCAATTTATGTAATAACTATCTATCGCGCACCTGGGCCATACACAACTTTCTTAGACGAATTTGCTGAACTTTTGTCTGAACTAGTAACCTATGCAGACAAAATTATAATAATGGGGGACTTTAACATTCATATGAACTCCACACTCAGTTCACTTACTATTGCTTTAGGTCTCTAATTGATGCATTTGGTTTTAATCAACTGGTTGATTTGCCAACCCATAAAGATGGGAACACGCTAGACTTGATTCTGACTCGAGGAGTTTTAACCTCAAACATTATGGTGTTACCGTGTACTACCGTTATCTCGGATCATTATTTAGTTACATTTGAGGTGCTAGCTAAATGTAGTGTTAAAAAAGCTGAAGGATTTAGTGGACGCAATATAAGCACTGGCACAGTTTCTGAGCTCTTTGAACTCCTTCCTGGAGCAGTTGCGTCCTTTCCTTCATACAATGGCTCGATTGACTCACTCATGAATGAGTTCAATACCACCCTGACTAGTGTCCTGGATTCAATAGCGCCCATAAAGCTAAAATCACGTCCTAAAAGACGCACACCATGGTTTACTGATGAAACTAGAACCCTTAAACAAGAATGCAGGAAATTGGAAAGAAAATGGCGCGCTACCAAGCTTGAGGTTTTCTATCAAACCTGGTGTGACAGCTTGTTAAAGTATAAAGCGGCCCTTGCCTCTGCAAAATCGGCCTACCTTTCGAAGGTGATTGCGTCTCAAAAGAACAATCCCAAAGCCCTTTTTGACACTGTAGCATCGCTTACAAGGCAACAGACTATCGCAGATAGTTCGACGCACTCTGCTCATGACTTAATGGTCTTCTTTACTAAGAAGATTCAATGCATACAGGAAGAAATTGCTAAAGACATTATTAACATCACACATATTAAAGGGCTGAAATCTACAGATGCACGACAGGGTGGCTGTCCTGGGAAATTGTCCGGTTTTAGTGAACTGTCACTTGATGATCTCAAACAGGTGGTGAATGCGGCCAAACCGACAACTTGCCAGTTCGACCCGCTCCCAGGTTCCCTTATTAAAAGCCTTTTTGGCGTCCTTGGACCTTTAGTTCTAAATATAATAAACATATCAATCTCCTCAGGTGTAGTTCCAGCAGCTTTTAAGTCCGCCGTTATTAAACCCACACTGAAACGACCCAACCTTGATCCACAAATCTTAAGTAATTATAGACCTGTGTCAAACCTACCTTTCCTCTCTAAAGTACTTGAAAAAGTAGTGGCACAGCAGCTGAATGTTTTCATATCCGAGAATAACCTTTTTGAATCCATGCAATCAGGATTCAGGGCTAACCACTCTACTGAGACAGCTCTGATCAAGGTAACAAATGATCTCCTACTGGCAATGGATTCTGGTGCTTCATCACTTTTGCTGCTGCTGGATCTTAGTGCTGCTTTTGACACAGTGCACCACAATTTCCTACTAGAACGGTTGGAAAAATGGATTGGTCTCTCAGGAACCGTCCTCTCGTGGTTCAGATCCTACCTCTCAGATAGGACGCACTTTGTTAAATATGGTGAAATGACATCTGAGCCCTTTAATGTTACCTGCGGTGTTCCTCAGGGTTCAGTGCTTGGCCCCCTTCTTTTCAGCATTTACATGCTTCCATTAGGTGATCTTATTCGCAAGTACAATATCAGCTTCCACTGCTACGCAGACGACACTCAACTATATCTTCCGTTGGAGGAATCTACCACACTAAACTGTGGAAATTTGGAGGCCTGCCTCATTGAGATAAAAGAGTGGATGTCACTCAATTTCTTGCGTCTTAACTCTGAAAAGACCGAAATGTTAGTCATCGGTCCATCTAAATGCCGTGACTTATTCTCAAAAACTGCTGTGAACATTGACAAATGTCACATCACACAGAGTGACTCAGTTAAAAATTTAGGTGTCATATTTGACCCTGATCTATCCTTTGAAATGCATGTAAAGAAAATTACTAGAACCGCTTTCTTCCATCTTCGTAACATTGCTAAAATCAGTTCCATACTGTCTCAGTCTGATGCGGAAATTATAATTCATGCATTTGTTACCTCCCGTCTCGATTACTGTAATGCACTACTCTCTGGTCTCCCGAAGTCTAGAATCAAGTCTCTTCAGCTGGTACAAAATGCAGCAGCGAGGCTTTTTACTAGGACAAAAAAGTACGATCACATAACACCGATTTTGGCTAACCTGCATTGGCTCCCAGTTAGCCATAGATGTGACTTCAAGGTTCTCTTAGTATTGTACAAAATCATACATGGACTTGCTCCCTCTTATCTTTCAGATCTGATTTGCCCCTATGTCCCGGTCCGAAGCCTACGATCTGAGAGTGCCGGTCTTCTGGTGATCCCGAGAGCAAAGAAGTGTTCTGCTGGTTCGAGAGCATTCTCCATCCGGGCACCGGTACTGTGGAATGCTCTTCCCCCTGAGATCCGATCTGCAACCTCAGTGGAAATGTTTAAATCTAAACTTAAAACTCACTTCTACTCCATAGCATATGAATAACCTACTCTTCTCGTCGGCTGAAAAATAGTCTGTGTAATATAGTGTAATAATCTGTGAAGCCCTTTGAGACTCTTCGTGATTTAGGGCTATACAAATAAAGATGACTTGACTTGACTTAATGGTCGATTTTCCGAGCAGTATTGAATGTAAACTGAAAAGAAAAGTATTTGATATGCTTAGAGCAGTCTCCAACGTGCTGCTTACGATGTTGGAAGCCCGCAGAGGTGTTAATCACATGGGGTGTGTATGTTGTGTCCCTTATTGCGGTAACTGAAATAAAAGCCTCATCATCAAGTCCAACCCGAATGTGGATCCTTGGTGGGACGGGTACACCGCGGTTACATATAAATGCAGACCTCTTACCATTAAATGAATGAATTTTTTTCACCGCTAAGCGGTGCTAAATAATACATAACATTCCTTTAAAGACAGCTGTGACGCCAATATATTGATTTTTCATCCTTGTTCGGTCGTTCAAACCAGTGTTTCCCTAAAGTCGTCCTTTGTGAGTATACAGTTTAGTCTTGTGGGAGTATTAATTAGTTTTTTCAAATGTGTATTTTGGTTATGCACTTTAACTTGGCATGGGCTGAGGAGGACTCCCGTTTCTTGTGTGGCACGTTTTCCAAATGGCGTTCACATGTCAACGCTGTGTTGCTATATTGGTTGCGTCCTCTACTGGACGTGAATCGTCATTGTAAGCATTCCAAGAGAAAAAAATAAACCCACCCGAACAAGGACTTTTATACTATACTGTACAATCGAAGGGAATGTTGATATATGCATTGAATTCTTAGTCATTTATTGTCAAGTTAGTTGAGTAAACTATTACATTTGGTAATTTACATACCCACATAAATGCAAGCAAAATCAGTTCTTTATTTCTCAATGGCAAAACCCCCCACAAAAAGATCAATTCAGAGCATGTTTGCTCATAATTGCCTTTAATTTTCAATTTGATTGGAAATAAACATGTTTATTCATATGCAGTAAAAACATCTCAAGCACAAGGAAAGAAGCAACTTGTTAGGTTCATCATGTTTTCCTTTGCATTTGAACTTGTTTACAGTAAGCCAAGCAAGACCAAGAAGGCAAACACAAAACAAATGGCAGATTTTTGTAAATCCAAACACATAAAGGTGAAGAAGTAAAACACATATGTGGATGACAATATAGTTGGTGTAATTTGATAGGTTATGACCCAACCACCAGTAAACTTTGCCAATTAAAATATGTTGTTCAATAATGCCCTTGTCCCCCTTGGAAACAAATGTTACAAAAATCTTTAAAAAGATGCATTAGACAACTTTGAATTTCCTTGTACATTTTCCTTAGTAGTGAAATGCAATACATACAACTGCTCTGTGAGGCCTCAAGGTAAAACAACTTAAGCTGCAAACAAAGTGAAGAGAAATTGACTGTATATTAATACAAGAACAATTTTACGAAATATAAAAAGAATCGATCCATTTCAGTGTAGTACTTGTAATCAATTATTGCAGTGGTCGGCATCCACCGGCCCGCATAGAACGAAAAAACATATGCCTTAGGCTTTTTCCTCATACTGTATTTACCAGAAGTGGAGTGCGTAGTTTTGAAGTGTCCTTAAGTGTGAAATTAAATATTTTCACTAATAAATATGTGATAGCAACAGCCAAACTGAGTTCGAAAAAAACTAAATCATTTTTTTACTGCACCTATCTTACTTTTCTCATTCTGTTTTACTGAAGTACATCACTGTAGTTGAGCTACGATTAATCAGCCAACAAAAAATGCTGACCTGATATGCTCACCATTGGATGCCAGCCAGTTCAGTCCTAATCTTAACCACTAGGCCATTAGGATTGTCTGTGGCAAAGAAAAATGCATTTCATTTTTATTCCATCATAACACTATTTTTACTCATAATTGTTATGGAGCATTATGGGAAAGATTTTAGCCAAAACAAAGAACTCAAGTTTGGGTGCGTATTATACATGGGTTTTATGTACAATATCAGAGTGTTTGAGCAATGATCAAGCAATCGAAAAATATCGCTGACAATGTTTGCCCAACAATGGATGCAACAAAGATGAGTGGTTAGCACGTCCGCTGCACAGTTCTGAGGTCATGGGTTCAAATCCAGCTACGAGCCTTCCTGTGCTGAGTTTGCATATTATACCCGTGCTTGCGTGGGTTTCCTCCAGGCACTTTGGTTTCCTCCCACATTCCAAAAACATAGCATGTAAAATTAATTGTCCTTAGATGTGAATGAGCGAGTGAGTTGTCTGTCTCTGTGTGCCCTGAACTGGTTACCAGCCAGTTCAGGGTGTCCCCTGACCACCGCCTGAAGATGGCTGGAATTGGCTCCAGCACCCCTGGGACCCTACTGAGGATAAGCGGTGCAGATAATGTATGCATGCTACAGGGTTCGAACCCAGTTCGCATTGGCGTGCATCACCAAATCCTAACCGCTAGACCACTAGGGATGCAGAGGACTTAGAAAAAGGCATTAGATTTTATCTCACCATCACATTATTTTCTACGGACGGTAAAAATTTACGTTGTAAATTGTGTTTGCTATTGGTATGGTTTATAAATATTATTGTCAATAAATGATTTTAATCATGGCCCCACGTATTCAACAATGTTGTACCGTGACGAAAAAGTGTAACGATGACATAAATTCCAATGCCTTTTCCTATGTAATCTAGATCCATAGCAGTCTAGTGATTAAACAATGGATTTGGGTTTATTTAATTGCAATGTCAGACATTAAACCGGTACGTGGTAGAGAAAAGGGTGCCGACCACTGGATTATTGTAAAACCTAGTTCATTTCAGCCTGTGCTTTGGTGCCATTACAAAACTGAAGTAAATTCGGGAGTTTGAATTGTGAATTAGTGCAACTATTTCATTGACGAGGTCCAAGCTATGGTTAATGGACCACGTTAGGACCTAGTTTGAGAACTACCGCTACAGAGAACGAGAAAAAAGCTTTTGAAGTCAAATTGCACAATAAAGAAGGCCAAATTGCCTTCACCTTTTAGCTGCTAAGGTCACGCAACCTCTGCAATGGTGTGAGTGGCAGCTTGCCTTTCCCTCCACTTGTTGTCCAGTTCAACTGAGGAAGTCAATGACCCTTCATTGTCAACACCCCTCTGTCCCTTGGCGATGTCACTTGCTATGGCCAGAGCGCCGCCCTTTAGGAAGCGCACAAAATTCTCCCCCATTAGCGGGCCCATAGCATACATGCCGGGCCCGTCAGCTGCCACCACGCGGTTGGTGAAGGGGTCCACGTCAATCGGGTTCCTGCGACAAGTGACCACCTCGTCCGGGTACACCCCTAGTGGACGGCCTTGCTCAGGCAGGAAGGACAAGTTGGGGTTGGCGCCTATCAGCACCAGCGCTTTGGATACTTGCACCACGGTCCGCTGGCCCGAGTCAGACTGCAGGACGCATTTGCGGTCCGGTCGGAAGGAAATGACGCGGTGGCGGGGGTAGCTGAGGTAGCCGCTGTACGACAGGGAAGGGGAGGACAAGTTGGGAGGTGGGGGGGAAGAGTCCAGAGGGGATGCGAGTTGGTGTTGCTGCTGCATCATCATTTGGTGAACCTGCAAACAAAGGTGGAGAATTTGCAATCAGAAAAGGTTGTGGCCGCTGGAAATAACTTGCCATAGATGCGTTTGTCGGACACAATCACACAAACACCGCACTGATTTATTATTCCTTGCTTTCTTTTAATTGTCATCATTCTTTTTTCAGACACCCTACCGTTTCCTTTTTTCGGAACTCATGGCTAAGCTCACAAAAAAGTAACAATAAAAGAGATACTATAAAATGCGATTTGAGGGATGCGATCAGAGTAAACTTGCTGCGGAATGCAGCAAGTATAACCAAGGGGGTGGGATCAAGTGCCTGATGGCAAAAGACGCATGTTCAAACTGCAGCAAGCTGATGGCAGTGAGCGCTCACAAAAGTTGAGCGGTCTCTTGTGGTAGTCTTGGGGACCTAAAGTGAACTGGATTTTCCTATTTAAAGCAAGGTAGAGTTTTGTTAAAAAAAACAAACATGTGCATCGAAATTTTCATGTGTAGAGGTACTTGTATAAAGAGGGAGCAATGTACTATTGTTAGAAAATGGATACGTGTACATGTGTAGGCAAATCTTTTTGTGTAGGTTTTATTTTTAGAAACTCAGCCCTTGACATACACCAAAAAATTGATCAAATTATGCAGTTAAAAAAATATTTGTTTGAAGTGGAAGTACAGTAATCCCCCGCTACTTCGCGCTCCGTTAATCACTAGTTTACTGCTTTGCGGATTTTAAACTGAATTAACTTTATTGTCATTGATAAAAGTATTGTGCATTGTGTTCTGAGCAGACATCACACAAATGCTTTATCACGAGGGGCAGGTTGTATTTGTGTTGGGTCACATGGGAGTGACTGTGTGCTACTGTGATAGGCTGGTGTGACATATCAGGGCGGGCGGACAAATCGATGTGTCCATGAAATTAACTGTCAAGCACAGTAACAGCTAGCTTTTAGCGGCTCGTTACATTTAAAATTAATGTATCAATTAAATCAGACTCTGAGGAAAGAGTGTAAAGGAAACAAGCAGGTGCTCTGTGGATTGTTATCGGTCCTGGAAGGGAAGGAGGCAGCAGCGGGAGAGAAGGAAATACATGTAGGGCCTTACTGCTGTAGCTACAATACAACCCCCATAAGCAACCTGTGTGGAGACTGTATCTCACCAACGCCAGGTCCATTACCCATGAAACGGATGACATGGAGCTACAACTCGTGGGAAACCGCTCGATTTGGGACTGGCTCAATTCAAGGTTAGCCAATGTGAGCGTGCAACTAGAGAGCTGCTCTCTAAATCGCTTTCTTCCACGAAAAGTAGAAACCCTCATATTTTGTGGTACTATTGGAGACGTGGCCAACCTGGTCCTCAAGAGACGCATATACTGCATGTTTTGGAGGTTTCTCATCTCTAGCTCAACTGATGCACCCATGTATAGTACCCATGAACTATTGTATAAAGAAAATAAAAAACATTAATTCAACTGCAATTCTGGGTTCTCCTTTTTTTTGAAGATTTATAGGTGTTATTTTGTTACAGTCGTGGAACTGAGCAAGCGTGTTTATAAGAGAGTACCAGGTTGGTTTGGACACATGGAGAGGATGGATGAGGAGCGAATGTTGAAGAGGATCTACAGAGCAGAAGTCAGTGGAAGGAGACCAAGAGGAAGGCAGCGATTGACGTGGAGGGATGGTGTTATGAGTGCACTGCAAGAAAGAGGTCTAAGTATAACGGAAGCTAGAGCTCTTGTTGGTGATAGAAAGGAGTGGAGAGGTGTTGTGAAAGGATAGTGGGATTGTGGACGCGTTCTTAAGGATGGGCTGGGCACCCATATGATGCGGCAGGGGTAAACCAGTAAAAGCTGTCGGGCCCTGCTGTTGAACAGAAGAGTGCATCACCCTGACCCGAGTGACATGGCCGCTTTCTGGTGTCCCTTTTCATCTGGAGGGATGAAAGCATGACCAACTTGGGTGCAGAGGTGCCTAACTTGTTTGGGTGTTTGGGCAATTGGGTTGGCCATGGTCCAAACATTTTTGTGTGGTTTCTTTTTGCTATTTATTTCCCTTTTATTTTCTTTGTATTTGTATGTGTGTGTCTTGCTGTCGGTCACCCCTCTTGAGGGATATGACCAAGGTAGATAGATAGATAGAGATATAGATAGATAGATAGATAGATAGATAGATAGATAAGATTTTGTTACAGTTGCATACTCTCAGTCGGTAAGGACGTCATCTTGAGATAAGTCTGACCGTTCAAGGGTTCTGGTCCTCATCAAGCGTGATAACTAAGAAATTACTTTTCAGATAAAGTGTGAAAATAAAAAAGCTTCTCTGTGTGTTACCCTATTGTACTATTCTCCTGTGTTTGTATAGATTGTGTACAAATCCTCTGACCTTATGATATTCCGGGTAAAGCATCTTGGGAAGCTGATTAAAGATGAGCTCTGGGTCAGTGACGGCGCGGCGAAAGGCATGGTACACGGGCGTGTTTAGGTGTTTGGCGGCCAGCACGGCATCTGCGGCAGTCAATCCAGCGCCGACCACCAGAACCGGATCCGAGGACTCGTCCAGTTCGCCACGGGTGATGGCGGCCTCCAGCTCCCAGAAGGAATGACATACATAGGGGAGCGACTCGCCCTCCACGCCCAGGCGGGCCGGTACGTCGTGAGTTCCGGTCGCAAGGACCACATTGCGAGCCAGAAGGGAGAAGGGCACCTGCTCCACTTGGGAATCGTCTGCAGGAGGAAAGAAGCTCATGAGATAAGTAAGTGATGAGCTTAACAGATTACAATTGTTAAAGTTAAAAACAAAACATTCTGGGGCTATGCTCTTGTTTTCATGAAAGGTGTTATTTATTTTTCTGTAAAATAAAGTTAAAACTATAGTTAAGCTTGAAAAATAGGCTAAAAAAAAATCATATAATGAAGCAAAATTAAGAACCAAAATGATTAATATGTATAAGAAAAACTTTATATTGTCAGTTTAACCTTTAAAAATAAAATTACAAATTATTTAATTTTTAAACATTGAAAACAGACAGCGTTCCTCGAGATTTTCTAATGAAAAAAGTACCTTGGATCAAAAAAAAGGTTGAAAAACACTGATCCAATCTTTGGATTATAGGTACTTTTGCTTGTTTTAAAAAACATTTTCGACCGAACATCAGAAAATTACCGTAGTTTCCTGACTATAAGGCACCCCCAGGATAATCGTCCCTACCTTTGGGGTCTTCCACCTCTCGACACTGAAATCCCTTGACCTTCCAGTAGCCATTGGAGTTGAGATGGTCAGCCTGGCCCCTGGTGACTGAGGTGACGGTGGCCCCGCAGGCAAAGTTGTGTTCCAGGGACATTTGCGTAACGTAGTGCTGGTAGTAGGAGGCGATCTCGGCTGGTGTGGCGCGGTCTTTGCGCAGGTTTCTGGAGGAAGCAAACAAAAAATGAGGTAACATTCTGCTTTGAGGTCGGGATTTTTGTTTCGATTTGTTGTGGCCATGTTCTAGCTCAAGTCCTGGAATCAGCTGTACCTTCGAATGTTTCCTGATTTTATGTGGATAGTGTAATTGTTATGATATTGATTTGTTTGTCTACCTTTTTTTTTTGTTCTGGTTGTGGCTTACAACTGTAATCTTGCACATGTAGTCCATTGGAGTGCCCTAACATAGTCCCGGATTTATTTTAGAAAAAAAACTGTTAAGCGTTTCAATACTTCCTCGAAAAGGTCATTTGTGTGATTCTTTTCCCCAAAACTATCACAAGTCAGTATTACAACATAACTCACCTTCTTTTGTCTTTCAACCATTCCTTCAATTTGAGTCCAGGCAGCTCCATCCAGTTAGCTAGGCTTAGGGTTAGCATGGAGCCCTCCATGGCCTGAAAACATACACACAGATCAGATTATAGCCGTGAAGCCTAAGCGATGAGGTCAAATGACAAGTGTGCGGGGTTCCGTACATGCCAGGCTCCTCCTGGGGGCCCTTTGCCCAGCACCATGTGCGGCACAGCTCTCTCGGGCTCGAAGCGCCACTCCAACGGGGACTTGTGGTCCATGCCGAAATCGCTGTCCGGAAGCAGCAACGAGTCGAAGAGAACAGCCACTGGATTGGACGAGCGCCCCTGAAGACCTTCACACAGGTATTCCAAGTCTTGCTCTAGGAGAGAAAGGCCGGCCTGCTCCGCCAGCTTGCTGTGCAGCAGAGGGTTAGGGTGTGCTACACCTGTTGACACGTAGGGGGTGTAGCCCGACAGCAGGTATGACAGGCAGATCCCTGAAGGGCCGTTTCCTAGGAAACAGCATAAGAAGAGTGCAGGGTTTCAAGGCAAAAGATCAGGTTTACTTAACACAAACAACGTTTTGTCTTTCTGGCTCTTTAGTCAACACCGTTTTGTGTCAAAGCAGAACATAATTGGCACTGCATTAACTACTAAAATCACTCTAACCCATACTCAAATCCTACTCCTAACTCTTTCATCTTCACAAGGCTCGGGAACCTATGGCTCGCGAGCCATATTTGGCTCTTTTCATGAGTACACAATGCCGGATTGGCTAATCTGGAACAACGGGAGATTTCCTGAAAGTCTGTTTTATGTCAAGCTCGAGTTGGAGTTGGCTGGCTGGATGAGAAAATAACTTTTAACATGTAGCTGTCAATCTTAACATACTTTTGCATTCATTCTGTAGTCAGCTATTTGGCCACATTCAGCGAAACAGTTGAGGTGAATTTTACCATCCTCGGAAATTCGCCCCTCCCTGCTTTGAAGTTGGTTTTGGCCCACTACCACTCTTTTTTGTAGCGGTAAAATTAAAACAGAATAGCGCGAATGATACAAGTCAGTTGCGATGGAAGGCAAAAATGTTCTAGGTGGAGCCCAAAAAGCCAGGAAAGGAAAAGAAATGCATAAAAGGGACTGTTAATTCACTCATCTAGCACATTTTGCCCATCATCTGTGTCCCCCCGGATGTGTGTTGTGCTATGTGTTTGCAGAATTTATCAGTTAACTGCATTTACCGGGTAGCTCCTCTCACTTCAATAAACTTGTAGTGATGGGAATTCAGTCTCTTTCTCGAGAGGCGGCGCTTTTGGCTTGGCTTACTAAAGAGAGCCAGCCTTTTTGGCTCCCAATAACCTCTTTAGATTGTTTTTATTGCTTTTATCCATGTATTAAAAATATTATGTAAAATCATGCACAGAATTACATTTGGGGGACCAAAAAAGGAACAAAAGAAAATTATGAAAAAAAGTTGCAATAGAAGAAAAAATAAAATTAATTCAAAAAAAGGGTAAAAGTAGAAACAACAATAATGAATAGGTAAAAGGCTGTAATAATCAAATGAATATAGGAAAATGGGAAAAAAAGGAAGGAAAAAGCCAGGGGAAAAATAAAAGAGGAAAAATGCTAGAAAAAAATTAAGCTTGAGGGAAAAAAAGAAACAGAGGTAAAGTCATTTTTATAGCCTAAAAAAGAAAAGGAAAAATAAAAAAGCAGACCCCATTATAAAACTACCCCCCTAACAGATGCCTAACACGTCATTGGGCTGGCAAAAAAGTTCCTGTTGATCCTTTCCTGCACACAGGTTGCATGAGAGTGGAGCTTCTCTCCTTTAAAATGTGTTAAAACTAAGCTCACTGTTTCAGGAACTGATGTACAATGAAAAGAATTTGTAAACATTTTTGGAAAAGTGCAAGGGAGCCACGCCCGTGTGCTAAACCGCTCCATGCGGGTCTTGAGCCGCAGGTTGCTGCCCCGTGGCAAAGGACATATCAAAAGAAAGCTTGAACCGTCATCTTTCATTAGAAAAACAAGTATGTTTTTACTATTTTTAGCAAATAATAGTTAAACATTGATAAGTTTCTTAAATACTCAGCATTTTAAGCAGAACTTTCACTTCAGTGTTTTTTGGGGGTGCATTTGTAATACCTCCAATATTTAAACTATGTCTTCCATAAACAGATGGGAAATTGGCTTGCAAAATATTTTTTTAATAAAATAAAACTGAACTAATGAATGAACTTTTCAGCGCCCATGTCTCCAGTGATGTCAACACACTATTTCGGTTACCATTGCAATCATGTTCCCGCATACATGCACGAAATGTCATCCCTCTTTGCCACAACAATGGTGAAGAGACTACTGTAAATTCCGGACTATAAGCCGCTACTTTTTTCCCCAAATCTTCAACCTTGCGGCTTATTCAGAGAAGCGGCCAATTTATGTAATTTTTCTAACGGGCCACCAGCGGCGCTCAAGTGTGAGAGGTAAGATTTAGACCGGTGGAATATATGTGCCGAGATAGATCACAACTTATGAGCGTAAACATACCCTCATCGTGCAAATTGCACAAAATAAGACTCATGACGCAGCCACTATGTCAGAAGCAAACGTGCATATTACTGGGGAGTGTTGAAGTAAGGGAGCGTGGAACGATATCATCAAGACAAAATTTCTTTCCGATATTGAAAAAGACAACTTAGTTGTCTTTACCAAGAAGTAAGAAGCGGACGGTCCACCATTATACTTACGATTACGGTTTTTATTTCCTTAACAGACTAATTGGCAGGTAGGCGAGCGTCTTTTTAGTAGCGTGAGGCTACCTCCCAAAGGCACGGTTTAGAATGAAAGTTATATTATTATTATTAAAGCTTTGAAAACTCTCTCAATGTACTGTCTTTCTTTGTAAATATCTCATCTCATCTCATCAGCTGTACCGCTTATCCTCGTTAGGGTCGCAGGGGGGCTGGAGCCCATCCCAGCCATCTCCGGGGAGTGGGCAGGGGACACCCTGAACTGGTTGCCAGCCAATCGCAGGGCACACGGGGACAGACAACTCACTCGCTCATTCACACCTAGGGACAATTTAGACCGGCCAATTCACCTGAATGTGGGAGGAAACCTGAGTGCCCGGAGGAGACCCACGCAAGCACGGGGAGAACATACAAACTCCGCACAGGAAGTCTGGAGCTGGATTTGAACCCACGCAGGAGGTTCCCATGACATGAACTGTGCTGCACATGCGCTAACCACTGCGCCGCACATAAAATCTGATCTTTTTTTTTTTAAAGCTGACTATGCGCCTTATAATCCAGTGCGCCTTATATATGGATCAATATTGAATTACAAGGTTTCACAACTTACGGTAAGCAGCCACCGACTCCATTTTTTGCGTAGAAGAAGTGCGCTGTGCATACTGGGAAATATTAAACAACGATTCTCTTTTATTTGTGCGTTTGTATAAAGACCCTGAAATGGCTCATATTAAGAGACACGCTTACAACGCAAAGTTTAAACTCAAGGCGATCAGTCACGCAGTAGAACACGGGAATAGAGCAGCAGCGAGAGAGTTCAACATTAATGAATCAATGGCCAAGTAAGGAGGAATAAACAAAGTTTCCGTGGCAATAAAAGCGAGATGGCCACAGTTAGAGGACACACTTGAACAGTGGGTTGTTGAACAAAGAGCAGCAAGTATAAGTGTCAGTACAATAACTATTCGAATGAGGCAAAAGCGCTGGGAACTTAACATTAAAGAATTCAGAGGTGGTCCTACTTGGTGTGTGTTTACGTTGTAGCGGGCAGAGACGGGAGTCGTAGGCGAAGTGTCAAACAAAGGTGCCAACGAAAGCTGCTTTAATGACATTTAAACTTGCAATCGATACTTACAAAACAAACCAAAACACGAGAGTGGCTCGAGCCGGCAGAATTAAGAGTCCCCCAAGGAACTTGCTAACTGAACAATGGTTCCATGGGTGAATTATGTAAAACCCACTACAACGTTTTACATTTTACAGTTATTATGTTATTGCTTTACTGTTATTGTTTTGCACTTGTTGTTTTTGCACATTACGAGTGTCACTATATTGCGATTGCACTAACGTTTAATTTACCATAACAGTATCAGACGTTTTTTTGCGTGTTGACTAAGTGGAGGAAAACTAAAATGTTATGCCTTGCTGTTGTTCAAAGATGTTAAAGATGTGTCACAAAATTGCTTTACCTCAGAGAAAATAATAAAACGTTATTTAAACGTAAATTTAAAAAAAGCTTTGTGGAGGTGTTAACTGTCTGTACTTATCCATATGGTCACTTCTTTCACCACACTGCTTCACAACACATACTGCCCATATGGGGTTGCCTCCACACTTCAATGGCTGGATACAGAAGGCAACACCAGGAGGTGGCGGCTTCCTTGTTGTTTTGACAAAGACCTGTTCAAAGCCACTCCAACCATCTAATGTTGATTCAACACTGAAGTCATTCCCAGAGGTTTGATACTTACTGATGAGCTGCGCCTAGCCTTTCATTATAGTTAAAAAAACAAAAAAACAATGCTTCTGAAAACGTATGAATATGTTATGGCATTAAATGAGTTAATAGTTGTGTAGTTTGCATTGGTGTAGCAGCTGAATGTTTTCAGTGGCTAGTCGATTACATTGGATTTCGAAACTGTTGTGTATTTTCCCTCACATTAAATCTTTATTTTGCATATTTGTGTGTTGTGTGCATGTGTTTTTATGTTTATTAGGCAAATGTCAGTTTTCTCTCTCAAAATTCATTACCACTGGTGTATTTTAATAAACAAATGCATGTGTTTTGTTTTGACTTACCTATGATCACAACAGGCAGAATCTCTCCGGATACAATTTCCTTGTCATGAAACCGTTCCATGTTGCCGACTGAAGAAAAAAGAACAAACACAAAAGACTTGTGAAGTTTCGTGTCTATTTTGTCACAATATCATTACCATCGCTTATGTAATCCTGGTTACGAAGTTTGGCATGTCCCATGCAAACATTCCCACCTGAGGTTACTTAAGGGAGCTCATGACACCTGCTGCAAATTTTAAACATGGCAAAATGACACCCGTAAAGCAAGGCGCTGTACAAACTTGTGTGCATACGCCAAAACCCGCCCAACATTACAAACATTGTGACAGTCAATTCTTACGTAACATAATTACAGTGTTACATGATATATAAATCCATACCTGTACATGACATTGCAGAGCCAATTTGAACAATTTATCATGTAGACACTTAATTTACACATTTTCATTTTACCACATTTTTTTGTTAAAGAAAAACAAACCTTAAAACCATAAATGCTAAAAAATCTAACAACTCAATTGAAATTAAAGAAGTCATTATTGAAGGGGTTTATCGAGATAGATTTAATGTCCCAAAAAAATCCTGAAACCTCTCAGCAAAAGCACTTTCAAATTTCTATAATCTTCCTTGATCGTACCCCTATCTTGATTTTTAAATCAAAATTAAACTTTTGCCTTTATTACGGAAAACAATCATTCACATATTTTACTAGCCAAAGTCCAAATCAGTAATAGTATTTAACTGTATTACAGTTTTGTACATTCTTGGATGTGAATCCTTAAATATAGTCGTTTTGAAATAAACAATTTTAACCAATATTTAGAAATATGATTATGCAACAAAAATGACAGAAATTTTGACTGTTTAAATATCTGTTGCAAGTAGCAGAATAAATAATAATTGAATAGCAACAAATATACAACTTTTTAAAAAAAGCATTTAAATGTCAAAAATTGAATATGTATGTATTTGAATGTGTCCTGAAAAACAACACTTTCAGCCACCCCTGCATGAGAGTAACATTGTACTGAATCAATCTCAAACTCTACCTTGCAAGCAGTGCATGCTGGGAAATGTAGGTGTAGTAATTTGCTAAGTCACACTGACTTGCCAGACAAGGTCAAGCAAAACCAGACCAGCTCAACAGGATAAAAAGCAAAAATCCAGATTGCGACTAGGCCAAGAGGAAGCAAAACAAAAAAAAACACGCTTACACACGGTTACGTTTCTCTATCGATGTTGAGACATTGTCATAACGCATTTCCAAACTACTTACCCCAACTTTAAATATCAAAACTGATTGCCTAACTCTCACCTTTATCTTAACGCCAACCAAACTAACTGAAATCTTAACTCTAAAACAACCTTTGACCCTAAAACTCTGGTTTGGTCACGTCACATTTATTTGTCTAGCCCCATTCACAGATCCCTAAACCACCAGGGTGCGTTAAAGGGTTAGAAATAAATAGATGAAAAAAAATAATTTGATAATTCATTTAAATAAAGTTACATTCAATTAGCAAAAAAAATTTAATCCCTTGTTTCAATAAATAGTTTTCCGTCCCTTGTGAATCACACTGAGTGGAGTTATAACAAAAGTTTTGTTGAAAAGTATAGATTTGTTTTTTCAAGCAATGTCTTGTTAACAATTGCTATGATATTCACTACGTCTGACTTCTACGCTGGCGTTAAATGACAAAAAGCAACTACCAGAATGTCCTAATAAGGACTACTGGTCCCCACAATGATAGTTCGGTTCACGGATCCCTTAACCGCCAGGGTCGTTGGTACACCCCTTCCTGTGGTGTGTCTAGGGCAAGTGCAGCCTTGAGGGCGTTTTTGGGGTAGGAGTTGGCACTCCCGCTTGCAACAGTAATGGTTTCCATGGTTACCAATCAGAGAAAAAGCCTCCTGATCCAATTGGATACAGCGCCTTCATCTACTGGTCACCATGGTGTTTCAGTGTAAGGCGTCAGCCCATCTTCAGAGATGAGCAGGACCTCAGCATTCACAGGCAGCAGCGTTTGACAATACTGATACTAGATCTTGAATCACTTTTGTTCTGAAGTTTTGAGTATCACATCGTACAATATGCATTGCGGCTTTCATCTACTGGGCTTTGTTCTGTCCTTTGTTGTCATAGATGGCTTTCCGACTTTTTCGGAGTCCATCAGAGTTAAGCGTAATATATTTTTTTTAATCTATGACACTAAGATCTTCTTCTAATTTATTTAGTATCCTCTTTTCTGGTACTAGTTAATAAAAGCATAACCCACTCAAGGCGCGGGATGAAAATAAACTATTTTTGCGTTACGTCTTTCTTGATCTTTAATTTCAAACTACATACGTCTGATTTTTTTTTTTAATTTGACCATTAATTAGATTTACCCTGAAATCTACTCCGTAAATTTTAACCACATTAAATCTAACATGACATATTCACACATTTCCCCATAACATCATCAAGGTCTTTCTGTTACCTTCCAGACAGTAAACGTATCCTTTGACATCATTGTTATACTCTTCAAAAAATTCCTAAATATGGCTCTAAAAAAGGTAAAAAAAAAGAATACACACATATTTACAGGTCCTGTCTGTAGTCTACGCTGGTGTGCAATGACGAAAGGCGAATACTAATATGTCCTAATATGGGCTACTGGTCCCCACAATAATAGTAAAGTCTGAAAAATTGTTCTAAAAAGGTAACAAATATGAATACCAACATGCACGCACACAAATGGCATTAGGTGGGTCAGGTGATCATGACCCAACCAGAAGATTGATGACCATGAACTAAAAGCCCATTTAGCAATTTTTTTTTTAAATAAAACAAGCGATTATGGAGGTAAGGAGGGCAGGGGGGTGGA
This sequence comes from Urocampus carinirostris, assembly GCF_059441175.1. Taxonomy (NCBI): domain Eukaryota; kingdom Metazoa; phylum Chordata; class Actinopteri; order Syngnathiformes; family Syngnathidae; genus Urocampus; species Urocampus carinirostris. The sequence goes on along the minus strand of NC_142354.1, from coordinate 6,932,985 downwards.
GGGGCGGGGCGATACAATGGGAAATAGCCTTGCAGTTGCATAAGTGTGTGGCCCAGAGCCAAAGTGAGGCCTGAAAGCCAGAGGGTCTGCCTAAAGTATTTCATATTGGCTGCTATCCAACAAGCTGCCGCTGCTTCTTGTCAGCTTATATAACCTAGTTCTACTTGGACCGCACTCAAAACCGTCGCAGCGCGTCCCGGCCTCTCCGTGGAAACGACCTCGCAGGCCAGGGAAAACAAAAGACACTTTACACTGGTTGGGAGGAGATGTGGAACATTCCATAACATATTCATTCCATCCAGTTTGCCTTTTATGTTAGATATGGCCTTTTTAAATGAGTTGGTTTTCTGGGATTTAAGATGTAACCATAATCAACTAAAACCTTTTTATTCTTCATGCTAAAATTAAATTAACATTTTTTGGGAGAAGATTTCATGAATACAGAGTTTGATTAAGTGCTCTCTCGGTAGAAATGAAGGACAGAAAAGAGCAACATTTTGCCAAATGATTGTTTCTGGTCCACATGCATCGTGTTTCATCATGCGGTTAGAAATGTGTGCCTTCCTTTTTTTAAGTTAGGCAATGCAGCATTTTGGCAGCTTTTTAACACTCTCACAACAGGCGCTCTTGCCAATCATTTACCAACATGACATTTTCTCAAAAGTTTGTGTGTTTCTTTTGTTTTCATGTTTATGTTACCCGCTAGCCGGACATTGGCCAAAGCAGGCGCGTCAAACATCTGGCCCATTGGATGATTTAATCCAATTTACCATAAATTTCCAAATGCTCTTTCTGGCCTCTGGAGGACAGAGTTGAGTTTGTATAGCGTGGTGAGTTGGTTAAAGTCTAAAACTGCATTCCCTCAACTGTTTAAATGAACTAGTTAACACATTTAATGGCAAACGTGAAATTTTTATTTCAGTGCATCCCTAGTGTCTACATTCATAAAAAAAGTGTTTCTAAGCAAAGCGCTCCAACTTCTTAAAATTTCCCAGTCTGCACTTCCCGACAGATTGAGCCATGTTTTCCCAACTTGTTTAACAAACCAACAACATTGTAGATCAATAGTGTGCTAATACGGCATTAAGGAACTAAAATCTTTGTGTTCCATGCGAGAGCTGACTGGCCACCTGCCATCCAGACAGGCAGAGTACCATGATGGAATTATCTGCCAATTAAGCCATTTAACACGGTTGGTGGCAAAGTTTGTATGTACACACATAGGTGTTTTTCCTTCTGAATGTCTCAGAATATTCAAGTTTTATGACCTTCTTTGACCACTCACTTTTCCCCCTCCCTTTGAGAATCTCTGATCTTCTAATGACATTAAAACCAAACCACTCAACCATCCATTATTTTCTTATTGCCACTGTTATATTAGAACTTGTCCTTGTGACTGGTTCACATGTTATCTTAAGAGCTTCTGACCTTTATGCCTTGCGTACCCCTAAGGGGATTTTTTTTGTTGGTTGACTGACTTTAACTTAACTTCAACTGCATGACCTAATAACTAAAAACTGGATTATTCGGTCATGCAGGGGCTGACTCTTAGCCAAATGAACTAAATAATGCCATCCTGAGATCGGCTGAACCTGTAATCCTAAGTTTTGCACTTTAAAATCTTAGAGATAAACTTTCCAATAGATATTTGACTTGCTGACCTATTTGTTGATTAATGGACCTACTGACTAACAAGGTCATTGAATAAATAACTACAACAGGGGATTGACTCATAGACATACCATATATTGTAAATTAGTTACTTTACTGAGCAGTAGGGACCGACTGATAAATTTACTTACTAACGGCCCTACTAAGTGAATACAGAATCCACCAAACAATTAATGGATAAAAAAATAATTACCACTAACTGAATAATGGCACATAGGTTGACCAATTAAACAATGTCCAACAATACATTAAACCTTTCTGGGTGGAGCCACAGCCACAATCAGAAAATCAATCATATCCAAAATTATATTCCAAAATTCAGATTGAACAGTTTAAAATGCCTAGGATTTTGTCTTGTCCTACTTATTAAGATTTCACAATACATACCAAATAATATGGAGCATAGTAAACAATCGACCGAATAACTGATTTGAATGACTCGTTGAATGAATAACTGGGAAAAGTGAGGTTGTTTGATACCACCTTTTATTAGACTAAAACTCAAATCTTGAGGAGTCACTGATACAACCTTACGATACCATCAAAACACCAAACTTCCCCCCCTTAACCAAAATGACCGCTGTTTTAAAAAAATACTTCAAAATCCCAACAAAATAAACAAGCAAACAAGACTGAAAAATATACGAGTTGCCCATGTTAAGAAAATGAGTGTTCAGATCATAGTTATGGATTTATTTTGATATTATGTTGCTGCCAAATGTCATTGCACTACGTTTTCATCGCACTCATGTTCTGATGCACTTAAGTCTACAAGCACTTTGTTGGTCGGTTGGATCCCTTAACTGCACTACCTTGTAAATATTTGCCCTATTACCCTAACATTCTCTTTCCTCTTAGTTTTCTCTTTTACTATGTAAATCTTCGAGGGTCGTGTCTTATCTTTCTGAACAATATTCACTACTTTGTTATCAATTACAATAATAACAATTCTAATTATTTGATATTGCATTTATTTAATAGAAATTCACCATTTTTTTCAAATTTTTAGGTTCCAGAAATGGCGAGCGTCAGGCAGCTCATTGGTATTGGCTACCACCACCAAAACAGGCTGGTAACTGATAGGTGGTATCAATACTCGCCCATCTACAGAAAACTACAGGAATATGGAAAAAAAAAATCAAATAATCAACTACAGTACGGGAGTAATTGACAAAATGAACTGGCTACAGTAACTAATACAGAAAGCCAACCAGCCTGATTGATTGCATTGCTAAAAGGTACTTTAGTAGATAAATGTCTTATCAACTACTGGGTAACCAGGTAGATGACTGACTGAGGCACTAACTGTATGATGGACTAATCAGTTGACCATCATGTTATAGTTTACCCAAATGAGAGGCACACATACGTTTTAAAAAAAAAAATCTTGCATCACATCAGTACAAGACACCGCATTTTGACATTTATGGGACATTTGCCTTTAATCATACTTGTGTGAATCACATTTACTTTATAGGGCATTTAAACGTGATTATATAAATTAATTTTAGGCAAAAAACAAAGTCAAACTAGCTTTAATGTGAATATTGCTGATTCACTAATATTGGGCAGATTCAGTGCAGTGTCAACAAATATGAGAAGTTGTAATGCCCTTTTGGTTAGGGTGAAGCTTGATGAACAGAATATATTGTTTTATTTCACATTGAAATATGATCAAATATTTTTTTCCGTCTGTGAATATGCACTTATGAATGTAAAATTGAGCTAAAATGAAAATGAGATTGCCAAAAAGGGTTTCTTTTGGCTTTGATTTAAAATTTTTAGGGTCAAATAATCCAAGCACAATATCTTTCAGAATAGAAAGCAACCTCATTGTCAATCTTATCAGCGATAAAATTAAAAAAATGCCAAAATAAAAGTATCAAAGTTTCAGGGACAGCAGAACAAAAAATACATGTGAATCAATATATTTTTATAACCTCTTTACAATATGCATTGTGGGGGGTAGATCCTGTGAATTACTTTAAAGAAACTGTTTTTCCCCCTGGCATGTTTATTTAATATTATATTTGTTTTGTTGTATAATTTATTATAATTATACGCAACATTGCAATGTATTTTTTCTATAGAAGTGTGTATGCATTATTTTTCAATAAAAAATTAAAAAAAAATCCGTGCAGTGTCATGGTGACCCATATTGCATAACCATTATGATGACGACAGGAGTACTCGGCGTTTTTGTTTTGTTTTTTCAATAAAAATTGACACACTTCTGTTGTAAAACACTATGCTTGGTACTATTCGATTATGTTACCCAAATAAAAAAAAACATTTGTTTTGTAAGTTTGACACAGAATGGTAAAGACATTTTACAAAACGCTCACTCACGCCTCACGCATGCGCAGAAGACTTCAAAGAGTAACGCCATTGTGACGTTCCTTGCGCATGCGCATTTTACGAAACCCGTGTCAGCCGTTATAACGCTCTACTAACCGGTATTTCTCGGTCTCGCACTTGCTCTTACTTCACAAAAAGCGACGTTTTTCAACCTTTTGCTTCCTGCCTGGTGACTCGCTCGTTTTCCGTCTCGTTGCTGATCTTTCTCAGACGTGGACGAGCGGCGTGAAGGTGGCCGCTGGACACTGTGCATCTACACATTATATAGCGCCGTACGCTCTTGTGTTACCAGCCAATCAACGACGAGGTTAGTGCTGCGCCCCGCCTCCTCACCCACTGCTGTGAACAAAGATTGTAAATTAAAAGAGACACCATCACACTGGGAAACCGCAAATTAACAGTATACTGTACATATTTTTATTGTATACTGTATATATAAACCGCCATAAAGCCAACAACATGATAAAGGACTCTTTTCACCCTGTCCACCACTTATTTGACCTGTCAGACGCTACAGGTGCCCTAACAAGACTAACAGTCTCTAGACCAGGGGTGTCAAACTCATTTTAACTCGGGGGCCACACGATAGAACAAACTTTCCCTCGGGGACCGGACTAGTAGATAAGAGAGAAAGAAAAAAGAGAGAAAGAAATAAGAGAAAGAGAGGGTAGGACAAAGAAAGAGAGAGAAAGAGAGAAAAAGAAAGAGAGAAAGAGAGAGAGAGAGTGTGTGTGAGGGAGGGAGAGAGAGAGAGAAACAAAAGAGATAAAAAGAGGAATAGTGAGAAAGGGGAAAAGAAAGAGAGAAAGAAAGAACAAAATCCAAAGAGAAATAGAAAGAGAGGAGGAGAAAAAAGAGAAGAAGAGAAAGAGAGAAGGGGAAATGAAGAGAGAGTAAACAAAGGTAAAAGAGAGTGAGAGAGACAGAAAGAGAGAGGGTGGGAGAGAGAGTGTGAGAGAGAGAGAAAAAGAGAAAGAGAGAGAGAGAGAGAGAGAGAGAGAGAAAGAGAAATACAAGTACAGCATTTGTGAGAGGCACCTGGCTTAAGCAAAATCAAGTGGACAAATGTCAACTTGCAGCTCATTTTTATCTTGCGCTTCCCTGAGCGTTGCCTCGCGGGCCGGATTTAATCCCTTAGCGGGCCTGATTCGGCCTGCGGGCTGCCTGTTTGACACCCCTGATATAGACAGTTTCCTCCCCAGGGCCATCATCTTTCCAAACAAGCACACAATAAGGTGGAAAAAAGCTAACTAAATCTAAGAAGATGTTTATTCACAATTTATTTCTCGATTATTATTTTAGAAATATATTGCTGCTAATGTCATTGCATATTTTTTATTGCACTAATGTTCTGATGCACTTACAAGTTTCAAAGCACTACCTTGTAAATATTTGCCATGTAATACTAACATTCTCTTTGATCTTTCAATGCTGTTGTAAGGAAACGGACCGGGAAGCAGAAAGTCGGAACTCATATGCGTAGACGATCTGTCACTTTAATTAAGAAATAAAAGTTGTCCAACACACAAACGGACCAAAGACAAAACAAAACAGGTTTGACGGCAATCATAATTACAAACTAGGCATTACTCAGCTCAAACAGGCATGAACAGGTCTTCAACAAGGTAAAGCAATGGTCTGGCAAAGGGCAGTCCCAAAAGGATGTTTAAGTACTCCTAAAGCAATCAGTCCAATGCGTCTCAGCCTGTGTCAAGGGGCGGGGCCAGCTGGGCGCCATGACAACCACGCAGGACATGACAGCTGTATTTGTCATGTCATGTCATGTCATGTTTATTTGTATAGCCCTTAATCACAAAGAGTCTCATATGGCTACACAGACCACAGATTATTGCAAACCACAGATTTGATACACCATCCCCTGATCTAAAACCTACATGAAGGAAGGAAAAACTCAAAAACCTCAACATGAGGAAAATGAAGAAACCTTCAAAAGGGACTGCACATGAGGTAATGCTCTTCCAGGATGACCAGGCTGCAATGGATGTTTTAATAACAAATAATACACAGATATCGTCAACATTAAATATAGGTTATTCATATGTTATAGAATAGAATTCTTTTTCAAGCCTAGATTTAAACAGTTCCACTGAGGTTGCAGATCGAATATCAGGGGGAAGCGCATTCCACAGCACCGGGGCCCGGATGGAGAACACTCTCGAACCTGCGGATCTTTTCTTGGCTCTTGGGATCACTAGTAGACCAGGATTTTCAGAGTGAAGGCCGGAACACAAGGCGAAATTAAATCTGAAAGATATGAGGGAAAAAGTCCATGCATGATTTTGTATACTACCAACAGAACCTTAAAATCACATCTTAAGTTAACAGGGAGCCAATGCAAGTTAGCTAAAATCGGGGTAATGTAATCAAACTTTCTTGTCTTAGTTAAAAGCCTCACTGCAGCATTTTGTACCAGCTGAAGGCTCTTGATTTTGGACTTTGGGAGACCAGTCAAGTCAAGTCAAGTCATTTTTATTTGTATAGCCCTTAATCACAATAAGTCTCTAAGGGCTTCACAGATTAGTACACTATGTTACACAGACTATTTCTCAGCCGACAAGAAGAGTAGGTTATTATTCATATGCAATGGAGTAGAAGTGAGTTTTAAGTTTAGATTTAAACATTTCCACTGAGGTTGCAGATCGGATCTCAGGGGGAAGAGCATTCCACAGCACCGGTGCCCGGATGGAGAACGCTCTCGAACCAGCAGAACACTTCTTTGCTCTCGGGATCACCAGAAGACCGGCACTCTCAGATCGTAGGCTTCGGACCGGGACATAGGGGCAGATCAGATCTGAAAGATAAGAGGGAGCAAGTCCATGTATGATTTTGTACAATACTAAGAGAACCTTGAAGTCACATCTTTGGCTAACTGGGAGCCAGTGCAAGTTAGCCAAAATCGGTGTTATGTGATCGTACTTTTTTGTCCTAGTTAAAAGCCTCGCTGCGGCATTTTTTACTAGCTGAAGAGACTTGATTCTGGACTTCGGGAGACCGGAGAGTAGTGCATTACAGTAATCGAGACGGGATGTAACAACTGCATGAATTATAGTTTCCGCATCAGACTGAGACAGTATTGAACGGATTTTGGCAATGTTACGAAGATGGAAGAAAGCGGTTCTAGTAATTTTCTTTACATGCATCTCAAAGGTTAGATCAGGGTCAAATATGACACCTACATTTTTAACTGAGTCACTCTGTGTGATGTGACATTTGTCAATGTTCACAGCAGTTTTTGAGAATAAGTCACGGCATTAAGATGGACCAATGACTAACATTTCGGTCTTTTCAGAGTTAAGACTCAAGAAATTGAGTGACATCCACTCTTTTATCTCAGTGAGGCAGGCCTCCAAATTTCCACAGTTTAGTGTGGAAGATTCCTCCAACGGAAGATAGAGTTGAGTGTCGTCTGCGTAGCAGTGGAAGCTGATATTGTACTTGCGAATAATGTCACCTAATGGAAGCATGTAAATGTTGAAAAGAAGGGGGCCAAGCACTGAACCCTGCGGAACACCGCAGGTAACATTAAAGGGCTCAGATGTCATTTCACCATATTTAACACAGTGCGTCCTATCTGAGAGGTAGGATCTGAACCACGAGAGGACGGTTCCTGAGAGACCAATCCATTTTTCCAACCGTTCTAGTAGGATATTGTGGTGCACTGTGTCAAAAGCAGCACTAAGATCTAGCAGCAGCAAAAGTGATGAAGCGCCAGAATCCATTGACATTAGGAGATCATTTGTTACCTTGATCAGAACTGTCTCAGTAGAGTGGTTAGCCCTGAATCCTGATTGCATGGATTCAAAAAGGTTATTCTCGGATATGAAAGCATTCAGCTGCTGTGCCACTACTTTTTCGAGTACTTTAGAGAGGAAAGGTAGGTTTGACACAGGTCTGTAATTACTTAATATTTCTGGATCAAGGTTGGGTCGTTTCAGTGTGGGTTTAATAACGGCGGACTTAAAAGCTGCTGGAACTACACCTGAGGAGAGTGATATGTTTATAATATTTAGAACTGAAGGTCCAAGGACGCCAAAAAGACTTTTAATAAGTGAACCTGGGAGCGGGTCGAACTGGCAAGTTGTCGGTTTGGCCGCATTTACCACCTGTTTGAGATCATCAAGTGACAGTTCACTAAAACCGGCCATTTTCCCAAGGCAGCCACCCTGTCGTGCATCTGTAAATTTCAGTCCTTTAATATGTGTGGTATTAATAATTTCTTTAGCAATTTCTTCCTGTATGCATTGAATCTTCTTAGTAAAGAAGACCATTAAGTCCTGAGCAGAGTGTGTCGAACTATCTGCGATAGTCTGTTGCCTTGTAAGCGATGCTACAGTGTCAAAAAGGGCTTTGGGGTTGTTCTTTTGAGACGCAATCACCTTCGAAAGGTAGGCCGATTTTGCAGAGGCAAGGGCCGCTTTATACTTTAACAAGCTGTCACACCAGGTTTGTTGGAAAACCTCAAGCTTGGTAGCGCGCCATTTTCTTTCCAATTTCCTGCATTCTTGTTTAAGGGTTCTAGTTTCATCAGTAAACCAAGGCGTGCGTCTTTTAGGACGTGATTTTAGTTTTATGGGCGCTATTGAATCCAGCACACTAGTCAGGGTGGTATTGAACTCATTCACTCATTCATGAGTGAGTCAATCGAGCCATTGTATGTAGGAAGGACGCAACTGCTCCAGGAAGGAGTTCAAAGAGCTCAGAAACTGTGCCAGTTCTTATATTGCGTCCGCTAAATACTTCAGCTTTTTTAACACTACACTTAGCTAGCACCTCAAATGTAACTAAATAATGATCCGAGATAACGGTAGTACACGGTAACACCATAATGTTTGAGGTTAAAACTCCTCGAGTCAGAATCAAGTCTAGCGTGTTCCCATTTTTATGGGTTGGCAAATCAACCAGTTGATTAAAGCCAAATGCATCAATTAGAGACCTAAACGCAATAGTAAGTGAATTGAGTGGGGAGTTCATATGAATGTTAAAGTCTCCCATAATTATAATTTTGTCTGCATAGGTTACTAGTTCAGACAAAAGTTCAGCAAATTAGTCTAAGAAAGTTGTGTATGGCCCAGGTGCACGATAGATAGTTATTACATAAATTGACAATAGAAAGGACCGCATCACAAGAGCCTCAAACGCCTTGAATTATTAGAGGTACGTGGATTAAATTTGAGCGATTTTTCAGAAATTAGCGCAACACCACCACCCCTTTTCAACGTGCGTGCTATATGGCTACTCTCGTAGTCTGGGGGAGAAGCATAATTTAGCGCTAAGTACTCATCCGGGCGTAACCAAGTTTCACACAGACCCATACAGTTAAGTTTATAATCACGAATAATGTTATCAACAAGTAAAGCTTTTGGAGCAAGCGATCTAATATTTAACAGACCAAATTTCAGCTTTGCTGAATCATTTGACTTAGCTAAACTCTTTGTAGTCTTTGTCGAAATCTTCAAAAGCTGCCGCTCTTGTGGCTTTTCGTGTGGGTTGTCCAACGAGGGATGAATGGTGGATTTAGTTACATCCTCGCGTCCTTCCTCGCGTCCATCTTGCTGCTTAGACTTCGCACGCTTCACACATCTACCTGCACGGCAACCACGCTTCTGTTTTCTGTCCTTACGGCGCCGTTGTCGTCGTTTATTAAACGGGATAGCCGTCCACAAGGATGCCGGGTCTCTTTGAAGTTCGCTCGGTATATCATAGGCGGTATAAAAAGTGCCCGAAAAGTCGAAATTTAGACGCCCACCCAACCGAATAAGTTCGTCCCTACTGTAAGTATTTTTGGCCACACATGTGTCCAAAAGTGAAAGCAAAAAAGACAAGAGAACGGCAATAAATAGATTAGCTGGAGAGCAACGAGCCGCAAGCATGTATCCATGCGCCGCCATGTAGTGCATTACAGTAATTGAGACGGGAGGTAACAAACGCATGAATTATAATCTCCGTATCCGACTGAGACAGCATAGGTCGAATTTTAGCAATGTTGCGAAGATGGAAACAATCTGTTCTAGTAATATTCTTAACGCGTGTTTGAAAGGACAGATCGGGGTCAAATATGACACCTAAATTTTTGTCAATGTTCAGAGCAGTTTTTAAAAACAAGTCACGGCATTTATATGGACCAGTAACAAACATTTCGGTCTTTTCAGAGTTAAGGCGCAAGAAGTTTGGTGACATCCATTCTTTTATCTCAGTGAGGCGGGCCTCCAAATTTCCACAGTTTAGTGTGGCAAATTCCTCCATCGGAAGATATAGTTGAGTGTCATCTGCGTAGCAATGGAAACTGATATTACACTTGCGAATTATATCATCTAACGGAAGCATGTAAATGCTGAAAAGAAGGGGGCCAAGTACTGTACCCTGCTGAACCCCACAGGTAACACTAAACTCAGATGTCATTTAACCATATTTAACACAGTGCGTCCTAACTGAGAGGTAGGATCAGAACCATAAGAGGACGGTTCCTGAGAGACCAATCCATTTTTCCAACCATTCTAATAAGATATTATGGTCCACAGTGTCAAAGCCAGCACCAGGGTCCAGCAGCAGCAGCAAGAGTGATAAAGCCCCGGGAGTCCATTGCCAGTAGAAGATCGTTGGTTACCTTAATCAGGGCTGTATTTCTCTTCTACATTTACAGTATATTTTTGCTGAAGGGCCACATCTAATCTTGTTTTATCATAGTTCTGTATATTATCGTTCAAAACGTTGTTATCAATGGCAGCAAAGGCAATTATTGTGTGTATGTATGGATATATATATATCTATATATATATATATATAGATATAGATATATATATATATCTATATATATATATATATATATATATATATATATATATATATATATATATATATATATCTATATATATATATATATATATATATATATATATATATATATATTCATTCCCTGTGCCGCTTATCCCAAAATCATGGCTTTAGTTTCATTTAGGTCCGGTATGTGTTGTTAGTACACTTATTTAGTTTATTTAAATGACAAAAGAGATGAACTGAGCCCAAAAAACACAAAGATGACTTGAGTTGACGCTGTACACTGCGAGGAACAGAGTCACTTCAAACGAATATACGTATGTACTGTTTGATTAACTATTAGTACTTGAGGTCTTTCACCGAGTTTTAAGGAATCGTCCACCTGAAATTGTGCCTTTTGTTGAAGTTAGTGTTTTGGTCTACTTTTATTTCCAACAATTGCAGAAACCTCAATAAATGGTCATCAACCAATAATACAATTATAAATCAACATGGACAACTTGTAGTTCAATAACAGTTTGTTCAGATTTTGCCTCAGTCCTGTCCCAGTTCCAGTTGACTTTTTGAACGAGTTTCATATGAGCCGATGATTTAGGAGTCAGGCCTGCAGTTTTCAAAGTTATTTTCGAGGGATGGTGCCAATAATCCACTTCAAATGTTATGCAAGCTGCACTTTCTCCCAAACCATTGCCAATAGTTTTTATGTCAATGCATAACATGTGGTAATCCAGGCCAAGGTAATGGGATGCAGATGTCTGTACTGCAAAGAAAGCTTTAGTTTAGATGATAATAATAATGATCCTAGTGAAATATGTAGAAATGAATGTACAGAATGTTCTGTGTATGTCTTGCACTACCACGTTAACCGATAGGAAATCCAATAACATTACCATGGTCGAAACTAGGACAAACATTTGTTTCGCATTGCGGAGCGTTTGTAGAGTTTGAACGAGAATGGAAGCGATGGAGATCAAAACGAGGGCTCTGCCACGCTTTTACCTACAAGACATTTTGTCAAAGACATTCAATTCATTCGTCCCTTAAGTCGATTGACTTGCGCTAAGCTACGTGCAAGGAGAATTTATTTTACTCTTATTATTATTTTACTATGGCGAATATGCTATAGTGACTTTTTTGTTTCATTAGACTGCACTGACTACCAAACCTGAAATTTCCTCTTCCACTTTTTCTTCTCACTATTCACTGTCCTGTTCATTTAAAGCTAAAATGCCCCAAAAAGATGGAGGATGTCATGATTCCTGATGTGACTCACCTGTGCTCGCTCATTAGGCGCCGACCACCGCGTATTGTGATTGGCTCCCTGTCACTATTTAAATCCAGTCCTGTCAATCCCCTGTTGTCAGTCTGTCTGCGAACCTCAGTGTATACTAGGCAAGCCTTTTTCGACCCTGACTCCCACCTGTCCCGTTTTTGCTCCCGTCTGTCTCCGGCTAGACTTCTTTTGATTCTGACCACATTTGCTCTCCCGTCCCGGCTTACGACCTCTTTTGTCCCCGACTACGTTTACTCTCCCGTTCTGGTTTACGACTCGTTTCCAACCCAGACCACGTTTTCGCTCTCCCTGTCCCGGCTACCGACCTGTTTTTCAGTCTCTGACACCGCCATCGCTCGCTACGGAAGATCCACTTCCTTGTTCGGACCACTATCCGAGTACGAGAGCGACTTGCTTCCCGCATCCAGCGAACACAGGATCGTGGGTGCAGCCCTTCCTGTTTCCTTCAATAAAACTTGTGAGAAACGTAACGCAATTGGGTCCCGTTTCCGTTCTGGTAATGACAGAGGGATGGACTTTTCACTACAGCAGCTGCAAGCTATATATTTTTCATCTTAACCTGACACTTTGTTTAAAGTACTCATTAGAATGAACCTGTTTGTGTTAACAGTGGGACCTCAGTTATCGCGGTTAATATATATATATTATTTTTTGTTTTTAAATTATTATTTTTTAGACCTGGTTAATGGGAAGCAAAACCACCCGCAAAAAGTGAAAATCTGCGAAGTAGCGACGCCCCTTCAAAAAAACCAAACAGACAAAAAAATCTCATCTCATCTCATTATCTGCACCGCTTATCCTATTAGGGTCGCGGGGGGGCTGGAGCCCATCCCAGCCATCTCCGGGCAGTGGGCAGGGGACACCCTGAACTGGTTGCCAGCCAATCGAGGCAGCAAATCACATTAGTTCTCGCAGCTAGCTGCGTTCTTCATTGACGCACTCGGCTCGAGTGATCCACCGCTAAGAGTCGTACAGCCGGGCGATTTTTCGTCCGCCCGGGACGATCGGAGACAAATTCACGACAGGGTTTATACGACACTGCAACAAGCCGAGCGGGTCGGGCGCTCGGCACGGAGGCCGGCGCCCAGCGTCTTCCGCCCGGGCCGCGATGGCTCTACATGGCGCTACACGGCCCTCGATGTCTCCGGCCGACGGAAGGGCGGCCGCGGGGGAAAGGGGTAGCTGGGGGGACCTGTGGGGTTAGGGGGGGGCGGTGAAGCGGAAGCTGCCGGGAAACGAGAACGGCGCGCCGTGCTAGGGTCGTCGGCCGATGGGGATTCCCGCAAAAAGTGAAAATCTGCAAAGTAGCGACGCCCCTTCAAAAAACGATTACAGGCCGCGAAGCTCTGAAGCCGCGAACGTCGAACCGCGAAGTAGCGAGGTCCCACTGTATTGCATTATAGATCACATTTTTTCTTTATTAGTTGCACTACTTGACATTGTGCTTTTGTTATGACACACTATCTCTCATTGCACTATAATTACATAAGAAACGGCACTTACAACTTCAAGTATAAACTTGTAAATATTTTTTCCCAGTTATCCTGACATTCATCCTAGAGTGTCATGTCTAATCTTGTTACAAACAATGTTTATTACATTGTTATAAATTAAAATGATAAATTAAAGACTAAAGTATGCCTTTTGGGTCCCACAGGAATGTTCTCAAAAGACAAAAAGTATTTTTAATGATAATTTATAAAAAGTGTCTAAATTTAGCAGATAGAAAGATGCCAGTTATATATTTTATCATTATGCCTTTTCATCAAGTCGTTGCAAAATAAATGTTTTAATTTGACTTTTTTCGTAATTTATTTACACATTTTCAGATTTCTGTTTCATCCCCAAATTTTCATTTTGGTGCATTCCTACAAATAACTATGTATTTATCACTGATTTTGTGATCTTGAATCACCAATATTGATAAATATACGGACAGCCACGTTAGCTTTGCGGCTTTGTTTTAATGGTTTTATGCAGTGCTCTGAGCTTCATTGGGTGCTCTGAACTATTGACCTACATTTTTTGAGCGTAGGACTTTAGACACACCAGATGAAGGGTCGGTCAGGATTGAAGTCCAAGGGAAGCCTTTACCAATCCATTTCATTACTTACCTCAGGGTTGAAGTCAAACTTGTTCAATGATTTAACCCTTTTGACTAAGCAAGACATTTGGCCAATGCAGGGCTTTGCAAATGCATGCAAAGATGAAATTTGAAAATATTCATAATCACCCATTGTCTTAATCTCCAGGACAAGTCCCCCTTTGTTCAACAGAAATGCAGTAAGCCCTCGCTGTATCGCGGTGTACTTTTTCTTGTTTTCAATACTTTGTGGATTTTCAACGTGCATACGGTTCTGCAGCAGACAACACACAGCAAATGTCCCAAATGCTATCGCAGGGGCAGTGGGCTGTGTGTGTGTGGTTGGTGGGCATGACTGACTTTGCGCACAACTGTGATAGGCTAGTACATGCTGTCAGCTGATAGGCGCACAAGTCAATGTGTTCACCCACTCAAAAGAACTGTGGAGGAATGGTACAGCTAGAATTTTAGCATCTCGTTACATTGAAAATAAATTCATTTGTTAAATTAGACTCTGAGGGAAGTCAAAAGTGTGCATAGAAATGCTGATCACTACCGTGTGCTCCGTGTATTGTGATCAGGTCTGGGAAGAGACTGAGGCGGCATCAGGAGAGGAAGCACTTGTGATGCTGCAAGTCCAGCCTACTGCTCCGGCTATGTAACAAGCCACCCCTGTTGGGCCTGTATCTCAGCAACGCCAGGTTCATTAACTGTGAAATGGATGACCTGTATCTACAACTAGTGGGAAACCGCAATGTCCGTGACTCTTGCATTTTAATCTTCAGGGAGACCTGGCTCAAACCGAGGATCCCTGATGCTAGCATGCAGGTAGCTGGCCGCTCTCTACACTTCTTTCTTACCGGGTAAGGAGAAGCCCTCCAATTTTGTTGTGCTTTTGGATAATGAGTATTAATGACAATAAAGACCCTTCATTCAACTGCAATTCTCTGTTTTTTGCAGATCGAGAGATGTTATTTTGTTACAGGCGCATATATTATATGCTACTGATAGCTAAATAATAAATAAATGTTTCTACTTCGCGGGTTTTGACTATTGTGGAACATTTTTGGAACACAACCCCTGCGAAAAACAAAGGATTACTGTACAGAGGAAACTGGTTTATATCATTCACAAAAGGCTAATTGACCATCAATATAATGCGAAAAAAGGAAATGTTCTTGTTTGATTTGAGACAATTGTCCTTGCGATATTGGTGTGGACCCAACTATTTGAAAAGATTCAACTAAATTATCTTTAAGTAAATCTGACGCATGTGAAATAATTTTCTCAAAATCTCTAGGGCATTTATTTTTATGAAATTACTAAAATGGTCAAAAATGATCCCGGTTTTGTTTCCACCATTATATCCTGGCATTTGGACTAACAAATGAGTTCAACAGCATTTAAGTCGTCCCCCCACCAGCCTCGCCACCCTAATGCCACTTCCTCCAACAATATGGCTTAAGACCTTATACAAATAATCTTCTTATATAAGAACCTTAGTGACTTGATGGAAATTATGATGTCATCGTTTACTAATGCCAAACATTCACGAGGTTTAAAACAAATTAGTTCAGAGTTTCTCTGACTTACAGTTTGTCATTTCGCCACCCAAACCCCTTCCAAAAAACATGGACACGTGCACACAGACATGCCCTCACACACTTCTGTCACTCTTTATCATGTGTTGAAATCTTTTACCTATTGGCAAAATTCCATCTGACAGTTTGAAGTTAATAACTAAAGAGTTATTATCTTGTATTCTTCCAAATTTTGATGACTGTAACTTAAGAGAAAAACAACAACAACTGGTTGACTAAAAGCCAAGAAGAGATCCGCAGGTTCGAGAGCGTTCTCCATTCGGGCCCCGGTGCTGTGGAATGCTCTACCCCCTGAAATTCGATCTGCAACCTCAGTGGAAATGTTTCAATCTAAGCTCAAAACACATTTCTACTCTATAGCATATGAATAACCTATATTTTATGTTGACAATATATCTGTATTATTTGTTATTGCAACATCCGTTGCAAACCTGGTCATCCTGGAAGGGGGATTACCGGTACCTCATGTGGAGTCCCTTCTCAAGGTTTCTTCATTTTCCTCATGTTGAGGTTTTTGAGTATTTCCTGCCCTCATGTAGGATTTAGATCAGGGGATGGTGTAATGATAGTCTGTAGTTTGCAATAATCTGTGGTCCATGCAGCCCTTTGAGACTCTTTGTGATTAAGGGCTATACAAATAAACATGACTTTACCTGACTTAAAAATATTTGCCAATTACTTGGAGGGGCAGTAGTAATTAGACCTGTTACGTAATTGAAGTTTAATAGGTGTGGCACATTTCTGAACATCTGTCTATCTCTTCTCCATATTTTATAACCCCCACCCTCCAAAAGAAATTACAAACCAAAACGATTGATAACTTTATCTGTTCGTCCATTTATACTTCGCGCTTTTTGGGGCTTACCCATGGTAGACACGGCCATAAAATTTAAATAAAAATACTTTGTTTATCAAAACTCCCCGACTATGAACACATATAAGCGCAAAAAAGCTGTCCAAAATGTGTCCTCATTGGTGCCCTGACAACCCAGGCAGTTAAGGAATCTGTAAATATATATATAAAATATATAATATATATAGAACTAGAGTATTGTGATAACGTTCTTTTTCTGTAACGCAATTAAAACAACACAATAGTCTTACATTCTGAATTTATTAGAAATGTACTGAAGTATTGCAAGTTTTTGTTTTGTTTTAAATGCTGATTATTTTAACAACTCAAAGATCCCATCACAAAATATTAGAATATCATGAAAAACTATACTAATAAGCAATAGACTTGTTTAATCCAGAACAGGAAATATATCAAACTCTTACACTTACTTTATGCATGCGGGAGGGAGGCATCATGCGCTCAAAACCGCACCCTTGCTTTGGAAGCTGGCCATATATGACACATATGCTTTTGAATGATGACTAGGAATAAAGAAACCCTAAACTGCCATTTTGCATTTTGACAGCATGGTTGTTTAAACCTTTTGTGATACTAGTTATAGGGAGAATTGGCATCAAGGAGAAACCTTTTCCAGCGGTGCGGCAGGGCGGCAGAATGCTTAGCGTGTCAGCCCCATGGTGCAGAGCTCCAGGGTTCAATTCCAGTCACGGCCTCCCTGCACTTTGTTTGCACTTTCACCATGTGCCTGTGCGAGTTCGCTCCAAGAACTGTAGTTTTTTTCTCACGTTCCAAAGATGTACAGGTTAATTGGCGAGTCCAAATTGAACCTAGGTATGAGTGTGTGTGTGTGTGAATGATTGTCTACATGTGCCCGATGACTGGCTGGCATCCAGTTCAGGGCGCCCACTGCCCGAAGATGGCTGAAATGGGCTCCAGCACCCCTGTGAACATAGTAAAGATAAGCAGTTCAGAAAATGGGTTTAGGATTTTTTAGAACAATTTCATGAATCTCTCATGAAAATGCCAAATTGAGTCTTTTACGTGACAGTTGAAAGCAAAATAACAGCCCACCTTTACAGCACAGGCCCTCAAGCTTCTTATTGGCGTACCAAACATATTTCATGCTGCATGTTGTTTAGCCTAACTGACTTAGGGGCTAAGTGTTCTCAACTTTTTCAGACTTGTTTATCTCAGAAAAGCTCTCAGCCAATATTAAGTAAAAACGTGCATGAGTGAAGTTTGCCCAGCATCCTCCAAATGTGACATGAGCAGGTCTTTTTAAAATGGATAAAAAAGCTAGGTGACCAACGGAATTGGAGAAAGACAAAAATCCTTTGGATATTCTTGGTGGGTGACAGGTACATCTTGTTTAGGTGCCACATGTCAACAGCTTAGATACTACCCAAACACATTCCACTAACATTGTTGCTAAGCGACTCCCCTTTCAACTTTAGCCTGAAAAAAAACAATTGGGCAGAATGTTTCTGGGTCATGCTCTACTGAGATACTTTCTCTTGGAAAGATTGAACACTGTCCAGTGGAGTCTTTTTTCAGACACATTTGACATGCAAGCGCGAACTATGCAGCATGAAATCTGAGGGCGGCGGTTTTACCACGATCGTGAGAAAGAACACTCAAATCTCGATTTATGATTTGCTCCACTTTGCACATATGACACAACTTGATGCTCTGATTGAATTTTCAGCTGCTGTGCTTATGCATATTTGCAGGTGACTAACTTGTTAAGTTTTAATATCACCCTTCTCCACTACATGGAAGGTAAATCTTCGTTGCAAACAAAGTACCAGTACACTAAAATGTTGATGAGGTGATATAAATGAAATTAATCCATAAATTGCCTATATTTTTACAACCTCGAAACTTAGTAACTATTGAATTGAAATAAATTGAATTTTCTTTATTGTTATTGATCACAACCTTGTGAAAGATTGTATCCTGCATTGAGTAGACATGGCGGCAGTCCAGGGTAAACACATAATAAAGACTTTAGATAGATAGATAGAAAGATAGATACTTAATTCATCCCTGGAAGGGAAATTTGCATTTCCAGCAGTATATTTGTGTTGTATAAATAAAATAAAAGATATAGAATACAAAAATACCCAATATAATGTGTAGAATAAAGAGCATTTAAATAATGTTCCAAATATAGACACTGTAATAAAAATAGGGTAAAATATGCAAATGTGGGGTTCGGGTTCAATGTGGGCATTTAGTCTCCTGGGTGGAGTTAAAGAGCCTTATGGCATGAGGAAGAAAAGATCTCCTGAGTCTGTCCGTGGAACAAAACTGTGACAGCAGTCTGTCGTTGAAGCTGCTCTTCTGTCTGGAGATGATGCTGTGTAGTTGATGTAATGAATTGTCCATGATTGACAGCAGCTTGTTCAGCTGCAGTAGTCAGGCTGTCCAGCTCTTTGCCAACAACAGAGCCCGCCTTCCTCACCAGTTTATTAAGACAAGAGAGATCCTTCTTCTTAGTGCTGCTTCCCCAACACACTGCCGCATAGAAGAGGGCGCTTGCCACAACAGTTTGAAAAAACATCTGCATGAGCTTTTTGCAGATGTTGAAAGACGCCAGCCTTCTGAGAAAGTACAGTCAGCTTTGTTCTTTCCTGCACAGAGCTTCTGTGTTGGCAGTCCAGTCCAGTTTATTGTCCAGCTGCAAACCCAGGTATTTGTTGGTCTGGACAAACTCTACACATTCTCCTTTGATGGTTACAGGTTCCGGGTGAGGTCTAGGCCTCCTGAAGTCCACCCCCAACTCCCTGGTCTTGGTGGTGTTCAGGTGCAGGTGGTTAGCGTCGTTCCATTGGACAAAGTCCTGGATCCATTTCCTGTACTCCTCCTCCTGCCCACTTCTGATACATCCCACGATAGCAGTGTCGTCGGCAAACTTCTGCACGTGGCAGGGCTCAGAGTTGTACTGAAAGTTCGACATATACAGGGTGAACAGGACCGGAGAGATCACGGTCCCCTGCGGCGCTCCTGCTTCTGACCACAGTGTCAGATGTTCAACCCCCCCGTCTCACATACTGGGGTCTGCCTGTCAGGTAGTCCGTAATCCTTGCTACAAGGTGTGAGCCATCTCCCATCTCTGTCAGTTAACCACTAAGTAGCAGAGGTTGTATGGTGTTGAAGGCACTGGAGAAGTCCAAAATAGTAATCCTCACAGCACCCCTGCCCCTGTCCAGGTGAGAGAGGGATCGGTGTAGCATGTAGACTATAGCGTACTCCACTCCCACCTTCTCTTTTATCAAGGCTGGATAAAGAGTAAAACATATTTACAATGCAGTAGTTAGAGACTGGCCTAAGTTGAAACAACAGTGCAATGCAAAAAGTGCATCGTAACATTGATGCAATGAAAAGTATTTTAGTAACATTTAAAATGTTGATGGCTCTGCTGCGGTATCGCAGGCCGGCCTTGTCCTCCAGACAGAACAGAGAGCAGCCAATGATAATCTGGACTGTGTTGATTACATTATGTATGTTTTTTATGTCCTCGTCTGTGCTCCCAGCATGCCACACCGTGGCAACATACTAGTAATACAATAACAATAGTATTTTTTTTAAATCCATATAAAACTGGTATCCCTTCACATCACTGTAATACCTCAGTTCTCCACTATTATCCCTTCAGAATGAATGTTTGAACACCAAATTGTTTGCGTAACAAAAACCTTTTACGATAAGAAGTAATAGTTTTTATTTGTATACGTTCCCATGCGTTACAAAATACCCCAAATCTTAATGAATCATGTACCTAAACCACCATAAATACCCCAATTATGAATAAAACCTGTACTGAATCAACAATAAGTATTTACATGTGTGCATAATGCAATTTATTAAAGGAAAAAATATATAACAATAAAAAACATTTACTATAGCTTTGATCAGTGGCAGACACTCATTAACCATTCTCGTATTTCCCAATAATTTTTTTCTTCAACTTGATCGTTGTTCTCACTTTTCTCTTTTCCTTCCGTGTATCATTGATTTCTTTCAGGACCCATTGAAAAGGCAATAAAACACACTAAATCACAATGAATTCTCAACACGTGTTGTCAGACTGACGATCTCTGTCGAAACGGTGCTAAGCGAGATGCCAAGATAGCCACTCATTTTACTCAGTCACACGTTCCGCTGTGGTTAGATGTGTTTAGGTTTGTACAAATTCAGATTTTTATGCCAAATTTCAAAGCAAAAATTACCTACATTTTTGGGTTGCATACCGACTTGTTTGAATATAGCCATTTAAGTACTGAAGTCTAACTATAATCAGTAAGAAAGAAGTAGCATGCGTTTTCAGAATATTTTCTCGTTAATTAATACAGCTACATTAGGTGAGAGTGGCGCCAAGCTTAGGCGACATCAGGTGGACATATTTAAAACTGCAAGTCATTATTCGACACAGCGCAGCTCATTTTTCTCTTGTTCTTCTTTCAGCATTGTCTTGCAGGCCACATAAAACAATGTGGAGGGCCAAATGGGCCCGCAAGCCATGAATTTGACACATGTGTTTCACCCCTTCAATTGCTAGCTCTGCTCAAACATAGACACAAATACACTCACACAAAAGTGTCTAAACGCACTCACGTCTTTGATCCTGTAAATCTATGTTAGCAAAAATGGACACAGTT